>NW_026940764.1:0-12391 GCF_032062105.1 Saccostrea cuccullata
AAATATATCCTTATCAAACAATAAATTAACAAAGGTCATCAGCCGAACTTATACTGAGGGAGCAGAAGCAAAAAGGAGCTTTGTTTATAGTAAATACGATTGTTGGTACGATTTGTGAAATTCATGAACCCAAATTAAATATACTTCTACTCGTACATATAGTATTAATTTGCGCTCGGCTTATCACAATTACCTGAACAAATTTGTAAACGTTGGTTGCTTCTTTACAGCAATCAATTATTTATGCAACATATATTTTTCTTAGCATAAAATATATGGAGATAACAAACAGTATTCAAGCTCAGAAGTCCATTAAACAATATAAAATAGGAGCAGAGCAAACACGGACCTCTAAAGATCAGTAAATAACCGAAAATCCGTCGACAAGACTATAATTAATCATGTATCTCCGTTTAACTAACAATGCTTCATTTGAATAGAATAAAGATGCGTTTCTAGTTTTGTTATCATTAAGAATCTATTACCAATAATGATTAATTAATTAATTAATCATTTATCTAATCATATTTAACATATATTCTAAGTCGATGGATTTGAATTCTAATGGTGTAATTTTTTAACCTCACATGAAAGTGCTAACCAGTCTTCACTATGGCCGGAAATTTCCTATTTTTTTCCGGTGATGTATACACTGTCTATGGGAGCTATAATATAATGACGATAACTGATAAGGTCATGGAATATTATATGTTCCTAATCCAAACAAGCATGTTTTTCCTTTTTAACAAGAAATAAGTGCACTGATATGTTTCATATATAGTATGTCTTATATAGTTACGTGTCCAATTTGTCATTTAAATTAAATTAATGATAGAGAAAGTAAGAAAATGAAATAAATCTGGTTAATAAATCATTTTAAATGAGTGTATAAGATGTGCAGAAAATGCAATCTGGCTTCTATAAACCATTTTTCTCCTTTAATGAGACAGTATTCCCTCCTAATTCTAGTCAATGAATGTTATTCTCCTCATTAGATCTGATAATGATTTCTCAATTGTACTTATTTTTATCCAATAGTTGAAATTTATTTAAAAATAAAGGCAGAGAGAGAGAGAGAAAGAGAGAGAGAAAGGCGGGAGTTATGAATCGAATATTGAAATTCAAACAGTATATATAATTGAGCCTCGTCGGATAAAAATCGACCTTATGGCAAAATTTATCGAATTTGAGATTTTTGTGTATTTTAGTGGTCCATGTCAAATCACGACAAAAACTGAAAATGGAATCAAAATATCTTCATTTATAACAAAGTTATTACATTTTGAAATTAGTATGTTTGCAAAATTAACTCAGAGCATATCGTAGTTTTTTTTTTCACGATTCAATTGTGACGTCATGGTTTAGTTGGGGCGCAGAAGGATAAAACGTACGCTGAACTAGGACCTTAGGTCCCCCGCGCAGTTCACGTCTATCGGGTCTGTTTACTCCGCTACAAAATGTAGTGCGTTGCATACGTAAAGTGAAAATAGAATAAATCGTAATACTGTGAAGCCTTTTCAGTGTAAAAAAAACAGAAAATTTATTTTTGTCAAGGGAATAACCGTCTGTGATGGGTATTAGAAAACAAAGAGGGGGAGGGGGGTTGCTGAGCAACATTAACTGCAATATTATAAGATATATGATATATTAGAGTTTAACTTTTATGGATTATTTTGGGTGACCTGTGGTCTCCCCTATGATTTTATTATTCCATGTAAGGTTATAGTATCTATATAACACAGTGCCTAACCTCTGATCTCCTTACTAATAGTAAGCGACTCAGAGTAAACGACGTAAACGACGTACGTCAAGTCTCTGCATTCGCAGATCTCTAACAAGCAGGGGGGGGGGGGGGGGTGGGGTGGGGTGGGGGGTGAAGATTTTGCCCCCTAGCACCCCCTTTTCGCTCGGACTTTTCACCAATTCCTTAACATAATGGAATAATTATTTGTTAATAAATTATTTAATGTCTCTTTTGTCTTCCTTATCAGGTCATGCTTTAATAGGCGACCTCATCACTTTACACTCTTTGCCGGAAATCCCTGATTTTTATTTATCTTACAAAGAAGATGTACACCCTGTATTACAAAGTTTGGGGCTGCATGGAGTTCTCCTCCCCTTTCCCTGGAATTAACACATCAAATTCTTAAACCCATCAAAACTACATTAAAAAAGGAAATAAAATTTAAAAAATGCACCAATTGTTATTTAACTTTGGGATACATATACTGTATTTGAAGACAAGCAAGTTGACTAATCCTCCAAATTCCAATTACATACATGTACATTAAGAGAATTCGGAGAAGCACTTTTTCCTCGGTCAAAAAATTAGGATCACAATTCTTATTTTGAGAGGATTTGAAAAATAATTCTACACATACCATGATTTTAAAGCCGCTTCATCCGAAACAGGCACATATCATCTTAAACAACAAAAGTATGTCATTACATAGATAATATATAAAAATTAATTATAAGATTGATTTAATAGCTTATTACAACAATCCTTACATGGAAAACATAGACCAAAAACCTTGTTGACAAACAGCAGTTCCTGACGGGAAGTTAAGATCTGTTTTGAAGTCACCTTTGAAAAAAAAAAACTTTTATCGGTTATATCTAATTATGAAGAGAATTCAAACCCGAGTATTTTTTTTCCATTAGTAGAATCCTAAACCATGATATATCTTTTAAAGATTAAAGAATTAAGAAATTAACTGAATATAATCCATAGTAATTTTTTATATTAATATGCATATTTACAGAATAAAGAAAAATCAGATATTTTTAAAGATTTTTTTAAAAAGGGAGTTTAGTAACGAGGGCTAGAATATTGCCCATATACACTTTGTTGTGGAAAAAATGCTCGGGTTTGTTCTTCATGAGTTATACATGCAAGCGATAAATTTAATTTTTCGAAGGTGATTTCACGCAATGTAAATAAAGGATTATTTTTTGTGTGAACTAACAAAAATTATTTTTTTAACTTTTGAATTTTAATATCATTAAAAAGAAAAAGACTTTGGGGATATAATTTGACAAAAGTTGAAATAATTTATGGACAATTATTTTTCAAGAAGAAAAACGAATATCTTTTTTTAGCGATTAGAATCGGACCAAGCGGCTTTAAATAATTGCCTACTTACAACTTTCAATACCATCGTAATAATGTACAACATAAGATTACCTTTGTCTCATTCAAATACTACAATTTGTGAAGTATGAAATCCTTATTGATGGACAATATAAGACTTCCGATTGTTTCCATAATCTTTATGCGAATACCAGAGGTAATAAAAAGTTAATAAGACCAGAGGTCACTTTATATTGTACATCTTATATTGTACATCAAAAGGGAGATCAGATGT
Source organism: Saccostrea cuccullata (assembly GCF_032062105.1). Classification (NCBI taxonomy): domain Eukaryota; kingdom Metazoa; phylum Mollusca; class Bivalvia; order Ostreida; family Ostreidae; genus Saccostrea; species Saccostrea cuccullata. The sequence continues at coordinate 3,369 of NW_026940764.1, forward strand.
CATCTTCTGTTCTACATCATATGGTGGACCAGAGACCACCTTATTTTGTACATCAGTAGGGGGACCAGAGGTAACCTTATATTGTATATCAGTAGGGGGACCATAGGATACCTTATATTGTACATCAGTAGGGGAACCAGGGATCACCTTATATTGTACATCAGTAGGGGGACCAGAGGTAACCTGATATTGTATATCAGTAGGGGGACCTTAGGATACCATATATTGTACATCAGTAGGGGGACCAGGGATCACCTGATATTGTACATAAGTAAGGGGACCAGAGGTCACCTTAAATTGAATAACAGTAGGGGTACCAGAGGAAACCTTATAATGCACTTTACATAAGAAGAGGGAACAAAAGTTATCTTATTCTCTAAATCAGTAGGGAGACCAGTAATCATCTTATTTGTACATCAGTAGGGGGCCCAGAGGACACCTTATATTGTATATCAGTAGGGGACATCAGTAGGGAGACTAGAGGTCACCTTATATAGTACATCAGTAGGGGACCTGTGGTCACCTTATATTGAACATCGGTAGGGGACCAGAGGACACTTAATATTACACTTTACATCAATAGGGGGACCAGAGGTAACCCTGTATTGTACATCAGTAGGGGGACCAGAGGTCACCTTCTATTGTACATCAGTATCAGACATCAGTAGGGGGACTAGAGGTCACCTTATATTGTATATCAATAGGGGGACCAGAGGTAACCTTATATTGTACATCAGTAGGGGGACCAGAGGACACCATATATCGTACATTGATAGGGGGACTAGGGGTCACCTTATATTGTACATCAGTAGGGGACCTAGAGGACACTTTATATTTAACATCAGTAGAGGACTTCAGTAGGGGGACCAGAGGTCACCTTATATTGTACATCAGAAGGGGACCTGTGGTCACCTTATATTAAACATCATTAGGGGACCCGAGGACACTTAATATTACACTTTACATCAATAGGGGGACCAGAGGTAACCCTGTATTGTACATCAGTAGGGGGACCAGAGGTCACCTTATATTGTACATCAGTAGGGGGACTAGAGTACACCTTATAGTATACATTAGTAGTAGGACCAGAGGGCACCTTATATTGTTCATTAGTACGGGGACTAGAGGACACCTTATAATGTACATCAGTAGGGGACCAGGGGTCACCTTATTTTGTAGAAGTGGGGGAAACAGAGGACACCTTATATTATACATCAGTAGGGGGACCATAGGTCACTTTATATTGTACAAAAGTAGGGGACATCAGTAGGGGGACCGACCAGGGGTCACCTTATATTATACATCAGTAGGGGGACCAGGGGTCACCTTATATTGTACATCAGTAGGGGGACCAAAGGACACCTTATATTGTATATCAGTTGTGGAACCAGGGGTCACCTTATATTGTACACCAGTAGGGAGACCAGGGGTCATCTTATATTGTACATCAGTAGGGGGACCAGGGGTCACCTTATTTTGTAGAAGTAGGGGGAACAGAGAACACCTTATATTATACATCAGCAGAGGGACCAGGGGTAACATTATATTGTACATCAGTAGGGGGACCAAAGGTAACCTTATTTTGTACATCAGTAGGGGGACCATAGGACACCTTCTAATGTACAATGGCAGGGTGACCAGGGGACATCTTATATTGTACAAAAGTAGGGGATATCAGTAGGGGGACCAAAGGACACCTTATGTTATACATCAGCAGGAGGAGCAGGGATCATCTTATATTGTACATCAGTAGGGGGACCAGAGGACACTTTATATTATACATCAGTAGGGGGACCAGGGGTCATCTTATTTTGTACGCCAGTAGGGTGACCAGAGGTCACCTAATATTGTACATCAGTAGTGGGACCATACACCATTTATGTACATCAGAAGGGGGAACAGAGGTCACCTCATATTGTACATAAGTAGGGAAAATCAGTAGGGGGACCAGAGATCACCTTATATTGTATATCAGTAGGGGGACCAGGGGTCACCTTATATTGTACAACAGTAGGAGGACCAGGGGTCACCTTATATTGTACCACAGTAGGGGGCCAGGGGTTACCTTATCTTGTACAACATTAGGGGGACGAAAGGACACCTTATATTGTACATCAGTAGGAGATAACAGTAGGGGGGCCAGAGGTCATCATATATTGTACATCAGTAGGGGGACAGAGCCTTCAGTTCAGTTTGAACGTTCGTTCCTAAGTGGACCACAGGTAAACTAATATTGTACATCAATAAGTTGACCAAAGGTCACCTTATATGTTATTTCATTATAGAGACTTATGGTCATCTTTATATTGTACAACAGAAAGGGGACCATAAGTCACCTTATACTGTACAAGAGCAGACGTCAGATTATATTGTACATCATAAGGGGAAACGGAGGTCACCTTATACATCAATAGGGGGTCAGAGGTCACCCTATGTTGTAGATCATTATGAGGACCTTAGGTCACTCTATATTTTACATCACAAGGGGGACCAGAGGTCACTTGTATTGTACATAAATAGGGAGACCAGTGGTCCCCTTTGTTGTACATTTTTAAAGAAATCAGACATAAAAAAATTATATGAATGCAGAGAGATAAAGCATAAAGGATTCTAGACCCGTCTTAACCAACAGACACCTAAATAGAAAACAAGGGCGGACCAGAGGGTACAGATAAAATGCATATTAACGAGATGCTAGAAGTTCACTTAAGAACACGACAAGAGGCCTATGGATCTTATAGGTCATCTGAACATCTTGTAAAACTTTAAAACTTTCATTTCAAATAAGCGGTAATAATTAGCAATAATTAGTAGTGCTCATTGACAACAAAAACCCTGAGGTCATACATTTCACAATTTTGAAAAAAAGGACCATTGTTCATAAAAAAAAATTGGTCTGTACCAAAGAACAAATTTCAAAGCATTAATTCAATTACAGTATTGTCTACAAATAACATGGTACCCATGAGCCAGGGGCCTTGAAATTTATAATTCTGGAAGAGGCTCCCTTGCTTATCATAACTATAATATGTAGTTAGTTTAATTAATATCCAGGAGCAGAGCGGAAGATTTTTTTAAAAGAATTAACGAATTTTCATTTTACAATTTATATAGCCCCACCGTAACACCAGAACCCCATGACCTTTAGGTAACAAATTTCGAAAGTTTGGAGAGACTATCCTTCCTCATCATATCTATGCATGTAGTTAGTTTTTTTAATATCAAGGGTCAGAGGGAAATATTTTCAAAGAATAAATGTATTTCACGATATAAATTTTTATAGCCCTGTCCTAACCCCAAGGCCCCCGACCCTGGGACAATGAATTTCACAATTTTGGTAGAGGAGTCAATGCTTTTAATAATTATGCCAATAGTTAGACGGCTTGATGTCAATGAGTAAAGAAGATTTTTAAAGATTTCATCAATTGTAGTAGTTTCGTCCCAACTTTCTTGCCTTAAGGGGTGGAGGGCAGGGACCATGATATAAAAAATCTCCCCTTCAGCCATAGATGCTTTATGCCAAAATTGGTTGTAAATGGTTGGGGGATTGCAGAGAAAAGCTGAAAATGTTCGAATGTTAACGCACAATGCACAGTGCACGACGCCAGAAAAAACAGATAGCAATAAGTCACATGAGTTGATTCAGGTGACCAATAAGGAGTCCTTTGGTCTCAATACTTGTGTAAAATATAAGGTGTCTTCTGGTTTCCCTGTTGATTTACAATATAAGATGACCTCTGATCTTCTAATTGACATAAAATATAAAGTGTCATCCGGTTTCTTCATTGTCGTTCAAAATAGTATGACCATTACTTTTAATGATGTACAACATAAAGTGACCTCTTGTCCCACTACTGATGTACAAATTACGAGGGCTGTTCAACAAATGTCCTGAACTCTATGACATACAACACAAATATCATATGGCATTAACTTAAGCTTGGCTTTCTCTCATTATTGAATCTTTAACGAATTTATAACAGTTTATGTGACCACTTTTCATTGTGAGAAGCTGAAAAACAAGGGTATTCGAGACACTGCATTATAAATGAATGGTAAAGAATTAGTAAACTAGAGTGAAATTAAATCGTTCATTAAAGCTGCTGTAAAACTTGTTAAGAATCCCAAAGAAATACTCACTGAAATATGTAAAATGTACAGCAATCAATGTCTGTTTTATAGACAATTTTATAGACAATTGAGCAGGTGGATTTCAATGATAAAAAAATATTATAATGGGCATCAAAAATGGATACCGTCCTTGCAAACAAAAAAAGTAAACAACTTATGTACTGTTTTCCAAATTTCAACAAATAATCACAGATGGTGTATGATTGACTATACGACAAATAGCAAATTTGAAAGACATCATTTCGGGAGTAGTTCACACTGTTTTAAAGAAACGTTTTACAGTAAAAAAAAAAGCTTAGTACTCAAAAGTCACACTATGTTTTTAAAAATGAGTGAAAACGATTGTAACAATATTTTTTCATCATTGAAATCCACCTGCTCAATTGTCTCTAAACAATTATTAAAATATCAGTAATTGTAGTTATTCACTTTTGTTTGAATTTCAAACAGATGATGAAATTTAAATCTATTGCTTAAAACCCTCAAAACAAAATTTACAATAAGATGTACTTGACAAAAACAGCAAAGGTCTGAGAAAAGCAGAGAATTGCAAGAGCACAAATACAGATTTATATGCAATTTTCTTAAATTTTAATGGTCTTGTTGTTCAAATTCGTATTCGAGGAGGCAGTTTAATTTCTGGAGGATTCTAAAAAGTAATTTTTTTGCAAAAAAAAAAGGTTGATGAGAATCACGAATCCACATTAGATTTTTTTATGACAGCGTCCAAAATCGCACGCCCTGAAGAGTAAAGGGGTTTTTGGGATAAACAGAAAGTTGATGTTCTTTCACATTAACAATACTGTATACAGGGCAATATTCGCCCCCGTTTTATTTTCGCCCCTTTCGCCCTTACATCGTTTGGGCGAATTTAAAAAGGGGCGAATTAAAAATATACAATACAGCTCAACAAACTTTTTAAGCTCACATCGTTTTTCGCACAAATTAAGGTCACATTGTTATAATGTAAAATTTTGTATTGAGACATCAAAATACATTTTAAAAGCCTTCGTTTACATTATTTCAGTTTTATTTCATTTACCAGAACATAATTCATACAAATCAATTGCTAGAACTTTGATATATTCTTGGCTGAAAAATAACAACTATTTCCGTTTGATTTTTTTTGGTTTTATGCCAATTGCAGCTGTCTTTTTGTCCGTTCTTTTGAAAGCAGTAGCTCTTTGCAGAAACATAGATACAGGTACAGTACAGCTACTGTAACTTGTATTTTCCGTTCATTCTGACTCTTTAGCACAGGGTGGTATTAGTATTTTTCATCTGTTTTACTGCTTTGTATATTAATAAGGTTGCATTTTTCAAAGTCACCTTATAAAATCTAGAATCATGAAAGATTCACCCCACACCAAAATTTTAACGTTTCAAACTGTAAATGCATAAGAATTTTCCTTTTCATAGAAAAAAATTACTATATAAAAAAAATAAACAATACTTCATTATCCTACCCTGTAGTATAGTTTCTTTCTTCAATGTTATCCCTTATCGGTACTACTTTTCGACAAAACCCAGATGAGTATGGTAAATGAGCAAAGAATTTTAAAAAAATACTCACCTTAAAGAAGAAATTTTTAAATTTTCAACTATATTGTATCAAAGAAAGCACGTTTTATATTATTTGTAAATAACCTATAATAGAGGCCTATAGTAGAAACATCGTACCATTTATTGATAAATTCCCCTCTGAAACATCCACTTTGGAAACTTAAGATAATACTTTCAAAGGACATTTATACTTGACATTATATATGTAATATAATGTAGGGCCATGTCATCGTTCTGAGGTTCGAAAATAGTAATTTTTATTATAAAAATGTGACCTTAATTTGTGCGAAAAACGATGTGAGCTTAAAAAGTTTGTTGAGCTGTATATTTTCTTAAACAAAACTGTGACTGGGCGAATTTAAAACGGGGCAAAATTGGTTGCAAGTGTGAAAGGGTGAAAATAAAACGGGGCGAAAATAACCCTGTATACAGTATTCGCCTGATCTTTCTCCTTTTGACTTGTTTCATTTTCCAAACTTGAAAAAAAGGCCTTTCAGGAGGAAGAAACAAGTCCAGAAAATCATAAGATCTGACATAATCCAGTTTAGGAAGGGACATACCCAAAAATAAGTTCTAAAACAATCACAAATTGGATAAAAAAAATGTAACGGACAGGTGTTTTAATTAAAAGATAATATTAGGTTAAATTATTATGACTAAATTATTGAAAAGCGTCTTTTGTTTCTTTCCGAGCACCGAGGACATTGATTATTGAAAAGCTCTCGAAAAGGGTGACCTCTGGTCCCCCTAGTGATGTAAAATATAAGGTGACCTCTAGTCTCCTTACTGATGTACAATATAAGGTGACCTCTGGTCCCCCTACTGATGTACAATATAAGGTGACCTCTGGTCCCCCTACTGATGTACAATATAAGGTGACCTCTGGTCTCCTTATTGATGTTCTATATAAGGTGTCCTCTGATCCCCCTACTGATGTACAATATAAGGTGACCTCTGGTCCCCCTACTGATGTACAATATAAGGTGACCTCTGGTCCCCCTACTGATGTACAATATAAGGTGACCTCTGGTCTCCTTATTGATGTTCTATATAAGGTGTCCTCTGGTCCCCCTACTGATGAACAATATAAAGTGACCTCTGGTCCCCCTAGTGATGTACAATATAAGGTAACCTCTGGTCTCCTTATTGATGTTCTATATAAGGTGTCCTATGATCCCCCTACTGATGTACAATATAAGGTGACCTCTGGTCTCCTTATTGATGTTTTATATAAGGTATCCTCTGCCCCCCCTACTGATGTATAATATAAGGTGACCTCTGGTCCCCCTACTGATCAACAATATAAGGTGACCTCTGGTCCCCCTACTGATGTACAATATAAGGTGACCTCTGGTTTCCTTATTGATGTTCTATATAAGGTGTCCTCTGATCCCCCTACTGATGTGCAATATAAGGTGACCTCTGGTCCCCCTACTGATGTCAAATATAAGGTGACCTCTGGTCTTACTGATGTTCTATATGAAGTGTCCTCTGGTCCCCCTACTGATGAACAAATAAGGTGACCTCTAGTCCCCCTACTGATGTTGATGTACAATATAAGGTGACCTCTGGTCTCCTTGTTGATGTTCAATATAAGGTGTCCTCTGGTCCCCCTACTAATGTACAATATAAGGTGACCTCTGGTCTCCTTACTGATGTTCAATATAAGGTGACCTCTGGTCCCCCTGCTGATATACAGTATAAGTTAACCTCTGGTCTCCTTATTGATGTATAATATAAGGTGACCTCTGGTTTCCCTACTGATGCACATTATAAGGTGACCTCTAGTCCCCTACTGATGTACTGTACATTATAAGGTGACCTCTTGTCCCCCTACTGATGTACAATATAAGGTGACATCTGGTTTCCTTATTGATGTTCTATATAAGGTGTCCTCTGGTCCCCCTACTGATGTACAATATAAGGTGACCTCTGGTCTCCTTATTGATGTTCTATATAAGGTGTCCTCTGGTCCCCCTACTGATGTACAATATAAGGTGACCTCTAGTCTCCCTTATGATGTATAATATGAGGTGACCTTTGGTCTTCTTATTGATGTTCAATATAATGTGTCCTCTGGTCATCTTATTGACGTTTAATATAAGGTGACCTCTGGTCTCCTTATTGATGTACAATACAAGGTGATCTTTGATCTCCTTATTAACGTAAAATATAATATGTCCTCTGGTCCCCCTACTGCTGAACAATATAAGGGGATATCTGGTCTCCTAATAGATGTACATTATAAGGTGACCTCTAGTCCCCTATTGATGTACAATATAAGATAACCTCTGGTCCCCCTACTAATGTACAATATAAGGTGACCTATGTTGGTCTCCTTATTGATGTACAATATAAGGTGACCTCTGGTCTACTTATTGATGTTCAATATAAGGTGACCTCTGGTCCCCCTGCTGATATACAGTATAAGTTGACCTTTGGTCTCCTTATTGATGTATAATATAAGGTACGTGACCTCTGGTTTCCTTACTGATGTACATTATAAGGTGACCTCTAGTTACCTAATGATGTACTGTTCATTATAAGGTGACCACTGGTCCCCCTACTGATGTACAATATAAGGTGACCTCTGGTCTCCCTACTGATGTACAATATAAGGTATATCCTCAGGTCCCCCTTATGATGTGCAATAAAGGGTTATCTTTGGCCCCCTTTTAATTTAAAATGTAAGGTGACTTATGATCCCTCTATTGATGTACAATATAACTATAGGGTAAGGTGACCACTGGTCTCCCTACTGATGTATAATATAAGGTTACCTCTTGTCCCCCTAATTACTTTCACATTTCTACTAATATATATATTATAAAGTAGATCTCTTTAAAGTTAAAAATATGATTATTTTGGAGTAAGACACAGAAAACTGTCTGTCATGTAAAATTCAATTAATATATATGGTGACCTAAGGTCTCCGTATTGATAACGATGAATTTACTTTTGTGCCTTTTATGCCTGAAGAGTTCCTAAAATGTTTTATTACTACGCAAAATGACGAACTATTTGCGGGGGACCTGAGGTCCTAGTTGAGCGTACGTTTTATCCTTCTGCAGTTGGGGCACCTGTCATCGCTTAGCAATCCAAGTGATCACCATGTCTAAGTTAAACAAAATGCTTAATTAATGACAAAAATAGTTGATCATAATCTACAATCCCCAAAACTGTGTTAACTGTATTTTAAATGCTTTAAAAACCGAATACCCCCCCCACCCTCAAAAAAGATCTTTGATTTCTACTTTTCTGTCTTTCGTATCGACAAATTCGTCTCTATGAACAACTGAACTTCCAATTAACAAAATATAGATCTACAT
>NW_026940765.1:0-12401 GCF_032062105.1 Saccostrea cuccullata
TTTCGTTCTGAGCACTTTTGGACGCCACCAATGGCGACAATTAGGGAGAATTTTTGAAATTGAACTTCCTGTCTTTCAAACTGAAAATCTCAGGTTGATATTTTGAAACAAAAATTTGTGACATCAGTCTGGGATGTTATTGGTTATACCATTTAGTTAAGTACTACAAAATTCAGTGTGTCTGCTTCTTCGCGACTAACACTGGAAAAAAATATGCATGCCTACTTTAGTATCATGATTCAATGCATTTTTTGTTATTGTAACACTGTACATATTCGATGAAAGACGTTAACCGCTTTTCAGTACTTTGAGTACTTTGATTTGATTTGAATTTAAAGCTACGTATGCAAAAACTAAAAATAAACTAGGCAAAAACAGTTCAAGTCTTTAAATAAGGATCAAAGTCGTTAAGATATCTTGGGTAACTTCAATGGCATATCATGTTGAAAAAAACAATAAAAGGGTTTTATAGGCAAAATTAGTAAATATCAGCGATGTAAAAAAATGTTTTTATCAGCTAGGTAGAAGATGAGTTTCTTGGTAACTTCAGTGGCATTTGATGTGGAGAACCCAAGAAAATGTTTTAGCAGCAATATTAGTAGACATCAGCTATGTAAAAATCCTGTTTTTTCAATGATATCAACATTTGTATCCCTAAATTATAACTAATTACACAAAAAGTACTAAGTGTATTGGATACCTATCAGATCTAGAGTATTATTCAAAAACTCTTACTTTCATGTACAACTGATCAGTAGGCCAAGCACCAGGAAATTTAATGGAACAGTTGTGAAAGCAAACCACAAAAAAACATGTTTTTCTTGACATTCCGAAGGTTGTTATACAGTACCATTTAATAAAAAGAAAACTTTTCAGCGACAGGAGCTTTAGTACGATCGGACCAAAATTGTGGAGTGAAATGCCATTGTACATAAAAAATTGGAAAATGTATTTTTAATGAATAAAAAAAAAATTAAAAAGCTTCTTCTTTAAGGACCTTTATGCTTCATTTTATTAATTACTTTCCATGTATCAATGCAATATTAGGTATCTTATATGTTAATATTTATTAATATAAAGATTTTTGTAAAACGTCACTGTACATTTTGATGTAAAAATAGGCGTTTAATCAAATAAACCAGTAGGCATTCTTATGAAAATTTCCTAAGATGTGTCTTTAGACATATCTTAAGATATTTCTTAGGACATATCTAAGGCATATCTTAAGATACGTCTTCGGGTGTAAAACGAAAGCATCTTATGAATATCCTAAGTTAAGATGTCGTAATTTCCACCTTAGGTATTTCTTCTTTTTTGTAAATGAAGCACTACAAGAAGTTCCTATTTCAAGTTACCATCATGTGTATATGTGGGAGGGGGAGGTGGGGGTTAAGCTCCCCCTTAATTCTTTAAAAGTTAAAACAATCGATTTAAATTGTGATCCGGTCGCATACTCGCTACGCAGTGTAGCGAGAGTATGCGAGCAAACCTAACATCTAAGATCTAAAGCCATATGCGAATACATGTTTTGTATAATTATTAATTGCGCCCCCCTACCCCCTTAAAAAAGAAAAGAAGAAAAAACTTCTATGTTTGGAGACGATTAAAATTTTTAATTTACTTACTTATTAAAAAAATCTGAGTCAGTATTTCTTTATTGGGTGTGTCCCCATTCCTTCTTAGAAATATATACTTGGATTCAAGATTAATATGTTAAAAATGTTTTTTAAAAAAAATATTTTGATTTATTATTTTTCATATATCTTTTGGGATTTTTTTATTCATTTTTATACCAGTTTTGTGTAATAAGCTGTTTTATAACAGAGCTATTTGTGTGCGATCTAGTTTATATTTAGCAGAAACAGAAGCTGACAGCCACACCAACAACACAAAAAGCATTTTCTTTTCTTTATTATTTGTATGATTGGATAAGTAATTTAAGAAACAGTATCAAGCATAACATTTTTTTGCTTTCTTTGTCCAAGTTGATCAACAAATCTCTCTCTCTCTCTCTCTGGATAAGGGAGGAAGTTATTTTTTATACGTGGTGTTTCTCTGCTGTCTTTATTTTTTACACCTGCTAATACCAATAAATGCAACAGATTAGTGCAATATAAAGGTACTAAAATTCTGAACTTGTGTGTACTTAGATCTTTTAGAGGTATCCCCCTACCCCTCCGTTTTTGTGCCCCATTACAATACCAATTAATTGCATATTTTTAATTATTTTGAAAGGGTTTGAATAAATAAGAAATTTGAAATAATAAAATGGTTTCTGATAAAGTTTTAAATATTTTAGATAAAAATCTCAAAACTCCAAATTTTAAGCTTGTTTTGATAATTGAAAGTTGAGGTTTTTGAACTAAAATCTTAAATTTTAACATACGACACCAGTTTGAGTTTTTGAAATAGAAATTTGAGCTAATGTTTAATATTGTAAAACTAATTATCATTTAGATATTTTAAATATTCTGTGTAATATGGACCAATAAGGGGTTTATTCTTGCACGATTTTATTCCTGATCGACAATATCTTATGCATTGATAATGAAAGAAGAGGAAAACTTTAGATTACTATTTAATCATAAAGAATATTACATAACGATATCCATTAATATTTAGTCGACACAATCATCTTTGCTGTGTATAGAGTTTTTCCTACTTATCCGTATCATAAGATAGTAGAATCCGTTTCTTGACTTCATGCAGGTTACACTAAAATATACTCCATCGTTGTCAGGAACACATTGGTTTGTGATAGATTTCTCTGGGGGATAGACCTTCCCCATGTATAAACAGCCGGGAGGAGAAGAGACCGGTGCAGAAGAGACCGAATAGAATAGAAGTAACAGTACCACCAAAATCACAGCCTTCATTTCGTTAGATTTAGTATTGATGATAACAATGGCCTGTAATCAAAATCAGATGTTAAAAGGAAGTTATAATTATGTTTCTTTTGACAGTAAGAAATTGGGAGAAAACAACATCTGTAAGCAATAAATAACATTTAATCTCTAGGCATTATAAATTTGAACTCTACCTTTGATCTTCATTGTTTGACATTTACTAACTTATTAATCTAAAAGTATTTACATTTTGTATTTTCTACTCAAACAAACAACATAGATGTTTTTGTTTGTTAATTTGGAGCTTCTTGCCGCCGTGGTCAATGCTGGGGCTACCACAAGGCTTCCCCACAATAACAATCAATACAAGTAAACAAATGTGACGACCCAGTCGTGCGGATTATTCACTGAGTTGGTCACAAATGCATGAACTTCACAAGTATATCAATAATCAATCAAATTCAATATATCAATTATCAATTAGTCGATCAATCATTTCACATAATAATCAATGAATTCAATCATTAATCAAGTCAATTACAAACCAATGCACAAATGCAAACAAACAGATGCAATGTGAAAAACAATGGAAAGAGCGTAAGAATATGTCATGCACTCCTCCACTTGCGTTGAGATGCGACGGAAAACGCCTCTTGCAGGAACCACGACTACTCGTGTTTACCACGAGTAATCATGAAACTGTAACCGCCACCAATTAGGTGCCAAGAACCATGATGACGGCGGCAGTACCTCAACGCAAATGGAAACCGTCGACCAGGGCCTGCTGCATGATTCACTATTTTTCAAAAATATAAACTCAGATTTAATCTAAATTTGTTAATATTTACCGGTGTAACGACGAAAAGTGACCCCCGTAGAATATTGACCGAGGGTCATTTTTCTACGTAGAAATTTGACCTTCTGGTCAATATTCTACGTAGCAAAATGACCCACTTTTCTGTAGAAATTATGGTCTTGGGGTCGTTTTTCTCCGTGTGCATTGTAGAAAAATGACCCCGTAGAATAATGACCCCTTGTCATTTTTTGATGCAAAAACATTCGTTTTGGTAGGAATATACCTGTCACTTCTTAAGGGAATGTAAAAGGGTAATATCAAGCTGCCGTATGCTTTGAAGTGTTATTTCTGATAGCTTTTAAGCTTGAATAACGAAATCGAAGCAACACAATACCTTTCATTAATAATACAAACTATTTTATCTCCATTAAAGGAAAACAATATTAAAATGTTCTAACTAAAGGCTAATAGAGCAAAGATACGCACATTCATAGAAACGTTTATTACATTTTATACACAAAGTTTTCACAGTTGTTATTTTAATCTTGAAAAAGGTTATTTTCTAGCTGGTGTCAGGAAAAAAGTGTTCAAGATTAATTAATTATAAATCTCTTTTATTTTACCCTGGATAAATAATTTGCAAAAATCAAAAAGTTTTTTTTTTCAAAAGTTTAACGTTTTTGGTCCCTACTTTTGAAAAATGGCACGAAAAAGTGCGCTAGCTTAGAACATTAGATCTTATAAAAATATTTGGTTTTCTATGAATGAAGTTTCAAACTTCTCATAAAAAAATAGGGATGATTTAATTTGTAAAAATAAGTACGAAATTAAATTGCCTCTGACCTATGATACAAGGGAAACAAAATGTGGTTAGCTCAAAACCTGTAAAATGTCTTTTGTCGTTTGCTAGTGTCAACAAAACCTTGACAAAATGGGTGTGTGGCTTAAAGGATGATTAATTAAGAGTGTTTTACCAATAGAAAAAAAACAACAAATGTTGGATGATGAAAAAGTTGTTACTTTAATGTTATACTTGAGCATTAACTTTTGGACGTTATGTGCAAGGACTTAATATCGAAGTTATGGCACGATAGACTAACAGAGTTCATTAATTTGCAAAGGTAATGTCTATTAAATCTTGAAATTAGATCCGCCATCTTCAAACTCCAAACTCTTGAGTATGAACTCCACTGAGTACGTTTCTAAATTTGAGGTTATAAAAATTTGGAGTATAATCTCCACCGAGTCAAACTCAACGGAATTCGAGTACGAACTCAATCTCCGGAAAAGGAAATTTTTAGCTTTTGGAGGTAAAAATTATGTAAACTTAAATATTAAAATGGGGGGACATGCACGTGCTAGTACCCGGTATATGCTATATACATTAATTACTGGAGTTTGAGTTGGAGTACGAGTATGCTTTAAGTTTTATAACCTCGGGGCCAGGTCTTCAAAAAATCTATTGGAATTTCCATGTGTATCAATTGCGCTCCGTTATTAACAGACCCTATTTTTGTATTCATACGATTATGAAGCAAAACATGTGCAAAATCTTATGCGTGAAAAGGAGAAAGCACTTGCTTGGACTTCGACTCGACATTCAGATATATAGATGACGTATTGTCAATTAACAATGGTAATTTCCATCCCTACGATATATCCTGGTGAGCTTCAGATAAGAGATACCACAGAGTCTGTCACATCTGTTTCATACTTGAATATTTTACTTGAAGAAGACCTTAATCGTAATCTAACAACCAAGCTATATGATAAACGTGATAACTTTAACTTTTCTATCGTCAACTTCCATTACTTATGCAGCAATATACCTTCATCACCTGCATACGGAGTGTATACAGCTCAACAAACTTTTTAAGCTCACATGGTCTTTCGCACAAATTAAGGTCACATTGTTGTAATAAAAATTACCATTTTCTACTAATACAAATCACATAACCTTACGTTATATTAGATATATAATGTTCAAGCATAGATGTCTTTTGAAATTATTATCTTAAGATTCCAAAGTGGATGTTTTTAAGGGGAATTTATATATGAATGGTACGATGTTTCGACTATACAATTCTACCATAGGTATTTAACAATAGTATAAAATGAACTTTCCTTGATACCGTGTAGTTGAAATTATTAAATTTTCTTCTTAACGGTGAGTAGTTTTTAAAATTGTTTGTTCCTTTACCATATTCCTCTTGGTTTTGTCGAAATGTAGCGCCAAAAAGGGTTAACATTGCTAAAGGAAACCACATAAAGGGTAAGATAATGAAGTATTGTTTATTTTTTTTAAAAAGTAAATTCCTTCTATGAAAGGAAAATTTCTCTGCATTTACGGTTTTTAAAGGTTAGAATTTTGCAGTGGGATTAATGTCTCATGAGTCCAGATTTTAGAAGTTGACTCTGAAAAACCCCACCGTATTTACATACAAACCAGTCAAACAGATGAAAAATACTATTATCACCCCGAACTAAAGAGTCAAAATGTACAGAAAATACAACTTACAGTAGCTAAACTTACATGTACGTTTTATTTTTCAAAAACTATTGCTTTCAAAAGAACGGATAAAAAGACAGTTGCAATTGGCAAGAAACCACAAAAATTAAAATGAGAGTGGTTGTAATTTTTCACCCAAGAAAATATCAAAGTTCTACCAACTGATATGTGTGAATTATGTTTTAGTAAATGAAATACCCCTGGTAAAACTCAAATAATGTAAACAAATACTTTTAAAATGTATTTTGATGCCTCGATACACAATATTACATCTTAAAATGTGACCTTAATTTGTGCGAAAAACCATGTGAGCTTAAAAAGTGCGTTGAGCTGTATATCTCAGTTGATTCGATACGCAAGAGCATGATCTACGTATGAACATTTTCCTAAACGAGGTAATTAAATCATTGAAAAGCTAGTTGATGAATCAAGAATATTTGAAGTCATCATTTTATAAGTTCTATGGTCGATACAATGACCTTGTCAGCAAATACAATTCATCATAAAGTCAAATGCTGACTGACGTTTTTCACGCTGATGGTTAGTCAATTATTTTTACATTGAATTGACGATGGATTTTTCCGTTATTTCTTGATGATGACAAGGAGCACACGGCAGGTGTGACCGGTCAGCAGGGGATGCTCACTCCTCCATGGCAGCTGATCCCACCTCTGATGTTTTAGATGTCCATGTTTGCTCTGCTTTGTATTGTTTTATGGACTTTGCATTGATATTGAATACTGTTAGTTATCTCCATATCCTTCATCCATATAGATATGTATGTAAGTTTAAATGTAAGCGCTAAGGGAATTGAATTTATATAGGTAAATAACGTTGTTTTCCTTGCTTCTATGCTATGCTTTTAGATTTGTAAAAAAATTCAAAGTTAATAGTTATCAGAAACATATCATGCCATTTTCGGAACAAAACCTTTGAATGATAAAAAAAAGCATCCAAAAATATAATTATAAATTTATGCTCCTCAATAAATAGATATTCATTGGGATTCTGCAAGCCAAAATTAAATCCTACCAGATACATTGATAGTGATGCTACTATTAAGATATGCAATCAAATATATGTTGGAAAGAATTAAAGTACATATAAAATTCCCCCTACTTGCATTAGAAATATGATAAAATATCAGGAGACGCATATATAAGGTTTTATTGTATAAAAAAAGTAGGGGGTCAAATTTCTATGGGGGTTACTTTTCAACGTGTGTGAAGTCGTGGAATTACTGGTCTGGAATGTTTTTCTACAGTCGAGAAATGACCCTACTTGTCGTAGAATATTGACCCGGGGTCATTTTTCTACGAAGGAAAATGACCCCCTGGTCAATATTCTACTGGGGTCACTTTTCGTCGTTACACCGGCACTGTTTTTTTTGTTGGTTTATTGTACAACATACCTACTAGGCTAATGTTCTTTTTGAGACTTTTTACAGCTTTTAAATCATTAAAATATCTATAACAAACACAGTTTGCTTGCTTGGCTAAAGTAATAAAGAACTTACAATAAGTTATCTATCTGCAATTGTTCGTTATAGTTGTATGAAAAAGTTTACACTGAATTATACCCAAATTACGAGGGTTGTCCCGTAAAATCGTGGACAAAGCGTTTTTGTCGAAAAGTAATGGGCGCACTCAGCTGAAAATTTCAGTAAATGTTTATTTATCATATTTAAGTGCATGCTAATTTTTTGGATTAAAAATATAGGCAAAAATAAAGATTTTATTATGCTTGAATGTGCACGAGGTATTGTCCTATGGCGCACGGTCAAAAAACCAAGGTTTTATTAAAGAATACACAAGTTTGAATTCAAAATAAAAGTTTAAAATACATAAGATTTGGACAAAATTTGTCGCCCTCCACCGGCAAGTTGTGGCGTCTCCATATGAGTGAAAAAATCTCGAGAGGGACGTTAAACAACATACAATCAATCAATCAATATACCATCTGCTTTTGATTACCACCGCTTCAAAACTATAATAGCCTCCTCTGTTGCATTTTGATGGAAAAATTGTAGTGGTTGCTTCCCTAATTGATGTGAAAGAGATTTAAATATTTTATTCTACAATAATGACACATATCGGTATGATATATTATACATGTATAATAAATTATCCAATAATGACTAAACATTCCCCCAGTTTCTCTGAAAAAAGTATGAACTAAATGCTTTTATGAATGGTCATGGACAAACTTGCAAAACACTCAAATAGATAAACTATTTTATTTAGCAATGACTATCAAGGCTTATTTGCTTAATCATCATTCATTTAATGTCTCTCCTAAAATTAAAAGTACAGGTTATTTTTATTGTCTTTAACATCTTGTCAAAAGGGCAATTTAACCTATTTCAAATAAACGCAGGTATTTGTGGTATTCAAAATATGCCGAAAGAAAGTAGTTTTATATCCACAGAAAAAGTAATTTGGGTATCAAGTTCTAGACCATTAACGAAAAATGTATTTTGGTAATTAAGGAAGGTCCATTCATTTACAGATCCTGTTTGAATTTTACACACCAATTATAAAATTCTAGTTTTCCCTTTATATAGAATGTATAGTTGGATTTTGTATGCCGTCATTGATAGGGAGGACAACAGGAGTTTCCAGCTGTTGTGTATCAGAATACAAATATTATCCCCTTCTTGTTAAAGGCAAAGTTTTTATCACGTTCATACAGAACTAAGAACTTTTTTGGAAAATATATACCTTATGGATTAAAAAGTTTCAATAGACCAACAAATTTCAATGGTAAAAATCTATATGTATAAATAGGGCATAACACTGATAAATCCTCCTTTCATTCTTTCATTACATTCAGTACTTTGATTACTGCAAAAGTGTAAGTGACCTAATTCTCTCAAATGCTTTATACAATTAGAAGACGATTAAATTTTGGCAAATGTGCACGTACCTCCTTCAAGCACAATAAAATTTTGCAGAAAAGAAAATTTAAAACAGTTTAGTGTGTCTTGATTTTTTATGATTTCCATGTTTTAACCCCCCCCCCCCACCCCCCCCCCCCATAGCAACTGAAGGAATATTAACGTTTTACTTCTTAAAACAATAACTTAAATTAAACAATCCATTGACTATCGACTGTTTAATTATTCCTGTCACCTGTAATTACGATCTTTTGTAAATTCAACCAATACCGTTTACACTTTGATCTTCAGGTTCTCAAAGGTCAACATGTCCAAAAATTTATTTTTACAATAGCTCCAAAACTTTTGTTTATAGAGTCAGAACTTTTATAGTCTATGAATTCAACATTGATTAAGAGATAAAAAATATCACTTGATAACAAATACTGAAAAAATATTTATCAAAAAAATTCTTTTAACTAGTTTTGAAGCTACTGTAAAAATGAAATTTTGGCCATGTTGACCTTTGGCAAAACCTTGAAACAATACCACCAGGCCAAATCCAAAGTCAAATTTCACCATCGGTACGTCTAATTTGCTTAGAATCTACAAACCTTAATAGTTATACTTAAGATCAAACTTATTTTATTCCGAAAATTAAAACATTGCCTCAATTAAGCCTCATAAAATTTTACGAGTCCTTACCGTTTGATCAATTCTTCAAGAATGTAGATAGTTAATTAAGGGCACGTTGATTTACGATGTACTGTCGTTGTTTGCCGTCAGAGTATGCATGCTGTCTACCTTTTCAAAAATTCCCGATTTATGTGTGTCTAAACTTTATTTAAGGCTACATGAATGCATAGAAGATATGCAGGTAATTGGGATCTCAGATGTTCAGAATGTGTCCTGTAGAAGATAAATGTAAGCATGACAAGAGGCCCGGGACACACCGCTCATTTGTGTCACCTTGTTCTACCTAAAAGTCCTTTTTTTTTTAAAATGTCTTAGTCACTCTTTAAAAACTTAGGGAAATTTTTGAATTATGTGGCCTCATCCCAGCCCCAGAGGAATATACTTATAATAATATAAAATGGATTGGGTCTGAGTGATGACCAATTGCCAATAAAGTTTTCTTCGCCATTGACTAATTATGATTGTTTCTGCTTAACGCTGAATCGCCAGTAATTCAGTAATGTTTTCTAAGAGTTGGATCCCGTAACCAATGTTTCGTTACTGATAGTGATGAATGGAATATGTAAACCACGGTAATCATGCTCATAAACAATACAAATCAGGAGCAATGCAAACATGAACCTCAAAAACATCCGAGGAGGGACCTGGTGTCACGGAATAGTAAGCATCGTGTGTAGATCAGTCACTTCTGCCGTGTGATCCTTGTCTTGATCAGGAAAACGGGAAAATCCGTTCACAGTTCAGTGTGAATATAGCGGCCTTACGATTTGTATGCAAAACACCAACCAATATTTGACCCATTAACAGAATGCATTTGCTGAAAATGTCATTATATCGACCATAGAACTTTTGAAATATTGGAATGAATATCATGTTGATGTTCTTGACTGGGGATGTACAATTTTCCTACAGGTGATCTTGCAGAATAGTCTATATCGAAATCCGTCGAAATTGTTTTCTTGTTGATGTTATATTTTCACAAGTTTTGTTTATTTGATTAATTATAAAAGAAAGTGATTATGATGTTTGCAGAGAGCTCATTAAAGTAAATTTTACATTTTGTGTTAGTCATGATTCTCTCTTTTAAATCAAGTTCAATCGAAATGGTTTTTCACGCTTTTGCTGTCCACCCACTTCATTTACATAAAAGATGGGCATCTAAATAAAGCAGTATTTATTTAAATACTTGTACATTAGAAGAAGAAAACATTTGTTGTGGCCTTCAATTCGACATTAAGATATAGATAGCTTTAGATAAAAGATACCACAAAGTCTGACACATCTGTTTCATATTTGGATATTTTACTTAAAAAAGACGTTAATGGTAATCTAACAACCAAGCTCTATGATAAACGTGATGACCTTAACCTTTCTATCGTCAACTTCCCTTACTTATGCAGCAATATACCTTCATCACCTGCATACGTGGTGTATATATCTCAGTTGATTCGATATGCAAGAGCATGCTCCATGTATGAACAATTCCTAAAACGAGGTAAATTACCGTATAAGTGGAAATTTTAACAAGACGCAAATTTATCGTTTTGTCTTTAAAATATGGTAATTTATTTTTAGCGAGAAATATTTTTTGCCATGCTTACTAAAAAGCTAATACAAATTAAACACAGTTTATTTTTAGTGATATTTAATTTTAGCGATCTCAGAACCCTCGCTTATAATGCCAAAATTGAATCCTCGCTAAGAATTCTGCTTATACGGTATTGACAAGCAAGTTCATGAAACAAGAATATTAGCAGTCTCTAATATATACCTTCATCATGCGTGAAAAGAAGAAAACACTTGCTGTGGCCTTCATTTCAACATTCATATATATCGTCGACGTATTGTCAATTAACAATGGTAATTTCATTCCTACGTCTATACGATATATCCTGGAGAGCTTCAGATAAAAGATACCACAGAGTCTGACACATCTGTTTCATACTTGGATACTGTAGATTGGCAAATAATCACGATGGTTTTAATTTCGCTATGTTCGCAATTCATCATATTTCCGCGAAAATAAACCCATCGTGAATGCTATCATTAGCTTTAAAAACCTTTAAATGATTGGAAGAAATTTTCTTACAGCGTGAAATTAAAACCATTGCGATTGGAAATTTTTGAGAAATCGTGAAATTTTAACACCGTGGAATTAAAACGGTTTACAGTATTTTACTTGAAAAAGACGTTAATGGTAATCTAACAACCAAGCTATATGATAAACGTGATGACTTTAACTTCTATCGACAACTTCCCTTACTTATGTAGCAATATACCTTCATCATCTGCATACGGGGTGTATATATCTCAGTTGATTCGATATGCAAGAGCATGTTCTACGTATGAACAATTTCTAAAACGAGGTAAATTATTGACAAGCAAGTTCATGAAACAAGATTATCAGCAGTCTCGTTTAAGGTCGGCAGGTCGTAAGTTCTATGGTCGGTACAATTACCTTGTTAGCAAATACAATTTATCATTGAGTAAAATGATGACTAACGTTTTTCATATTTACTATTTATACAACAATGGCGGATCCAGATGGGGGGGGGGGTTACGGGGGTTGCAACCCCCATTTGGATTTGCAGAAAGAGAAAAGTCCCAAAGTTTTGTTTGTTTTTACTTTCGAAAATGATCAGTGAAAGGCTAACGTTGTAATATAAAAAAATTAGGGGT
>NW_026940766.1:0-12473 GCF_032062105.1 Saccostrea cuccullata
TATTATTTTTGTTATTTAAATACACAAAGTATTTAACCCCCTTAGAATTTTTCATTCATATGGATACGCCAATACTTGCTAGTGGACATCTACAATTGTTTGTCCTATACTCGCACTCAGGGTCATTGAGCACTGAGGAGCCTTTTTCATTCTAGCACTTACGTATACTGTGGCACATGTCTTCGGTTTATACGATCTCATCCAAAGGACTGGTCTCCACTTCCACAGTTGACTTTTTAAGTGTACACCATAAGTTTAACCTATGAATTGAGTTTAATTTTTAAAACTAATTATACATTCCATAATACTCTTACAGCTTTAAAGTTAGGATAATTTATGATTTACACGTGCGTGAAATTGTATGTAAATAAATGTAAAAACTTTTAAGGTACGTCTTTAAATATTTTGTAAAATTAGAGTAAAGTTTACACTGATTTTACACGCAGAATTAGAATCTTTAAATATTACGCATAACATGAATAATTGGAGAAAAACATTTCTTTTAGCAGATTAAAAAATCCGTAATAAAATTCATACAACGTCTAAGTTTATAAAATCATGTAAATTCAAAAATATGAATACCACACAAGTTCCTACGAAATATCTGTAATTTTAATGTTGAAACTTGAAATATTATGAAGGATATTTCATATCATATTTATATTTGTACGTTCAACGTTATTTATGGATACCTGATATGGCAGTGCTCTGTTTGGAACAAATGAAAATGCAAGGTTGGAATTGAATGGGCATTTAATTAATAAATCAACACAAAGTGTTATCAACAATACAAACACAGTTCAAAACATTTGGTAATAGAAAGAAACACATATAGTATGTATCATCATAAAATTTTACTTTTAACGTCACTTTTGAAGTAGTTAAAAATGCTATCTTTTTAATAGATTATCTTTGAGAACCAAATACGAAGTCTTGTATGTTTTATGTTTTTAGCAATCAAATTAAAAATCATTTAAGTGTACATGTAAATCAGTATATTTTTACATTAAAACTTTGTAAAAACTTTCATTTTTTTAGTTTATTATAAAATGATTTCAAATTAGTATGATTGATTCAAAACAAAAGAGATAACATTTTAATAATTATGCAAACAAAGCAAACATAACTTACAAATATTTATAAACTTCATGCTTATAATCTAATAGAATTCTTATTCTTTTTTTTAAATTTTTGTTATTCGTTTTACTTCTAGTTATAAATGCACCATTAAAAGAAAGATAACCAAAACTGTTATTTTAAATTATTTATGTTAAATGTCCTTAACTTGGTAAAAAAGAAAAATAAAATGATATTATTTTAATACGTTGATATATATTTATAAGAAATTAGTAACAAGTTTGTAACTAAGTTTGTCTATACTAATAGGAAGTATGAACGCATTTTTTTTCTATAGGAATCAACTGTATAAACCTTCTATGTTCCGAATGGGATTATTCAGGCGAAAAAAGCATATGTACTTTTGTTTACTTTCCATATCAATGTGATTTAAATGTATCCGCCTATTTGCAGGTGACTTTAATTCGATGGTAGTCCCGTTCAAATTTCCGAATTTAAGGCTTTTACATGTTCTTTTCAATGACATTGTCTGTAATTATAGAAATATGTATGACCAAAAATCAGTGCATAAATATCAAAAGCATAATGATGCACAATAATTATAGATTAATTTAACGATAAATATTGTAATGTAAAGATTAAAAGGAGTAGCTGAAAAGATTCTAAATGAATGAATGTTTATGAATGTTAGCAAAGGATCAATCCTCCATTAATTGTTACGGGAAAATACAATTTCTTTGTTAAAATGGAGAAATATGAACCATGTCCTATACATGTATTTAAATGTATATAATTGAACATGCTAGTAGAGACAAAACGGGATAATTAGAATATTAAACGTCTTAAGGTATGCACATAAAGCAAGTTTATTTTGATACTGTGATATTTCATTTTTAAACAACGCATTAAGAAAAACTTCAACATCAAAGCAATTTAGATTCAAAACAAAGAAAGTTTTAAATTTCTTGTTTTATTTAAATAAACAGAGAGGCAATAAGGAAGATCTAAAGTAATATCAATAAATTCACGGTTCATTTCAGAGGTCTAAGACAATCTCCAGCCGGAAAAACTTGAAACACCTTGGGCTTCAACATTTCGATCACCACCAGTTATTCTAACGAAAACGTGTTGTCCTCGTCGGACATATACAAGCACGGTTGTTGATCCACTTCCGTACCCTCGTCACTATCGACGATTAATTTCCCCTTGACGGCCCCTCCGGCCACCAGTTCCGAGATTACCCACTGCTTGTGGTTGGTCATCAAGGTCCAGGTAAAAACGTAATACCCAGAGCGGGGGCACACGAAGACACCGCTGTGGCGATTGTATCGGTTTAATTTGTTGACGATAACTTGATTGAAAGGAACGGTTCCATGGTGATTTCTGAGATTGTGAGTTAGCCTTGCATAGAAGTATGCATTGTAGTAAGGTGCATGACGTATGAATCTATTTTTTATGTCTGAAAAAGAAAGAATATAATTGAACATGTGATTAAACAATACTTTAAAGAATATGTCAACCGAATGATGGTTAGGGAAAAATAAAAAGAACAAGTAAGAGGAATATTCGACTTTAATATTTAATCATAAATTCATTATTTTTATGTAAATTTACCAGACTTTCTGCAAATTTTGTTGCTTTAAAACATGTCAGTACTTCACAAAAAAGAACATCTGAATTTAAATTATAAAAATTACATGTATATCAATAGTGGTTGGAAGTGCATTTCAGTAACAAACATAGTTAGTAACCACTATTGAAATACGACCACTATTGAAATAGTTATATCAATAGTGGTTGAGAGTGCATTTCAATTAAGGAATGAAGCTTACTTCAACTTATGTTATCCGATATCACATAACTTGGCAGTTTACGCTTTATAAACCGCGAAGCGGTTTATAAATAAGCGTAAACTCCCCAGTTTGTTATATCGGATAACATAAGTTGAAATAAGCTTCATTTCTTATTATTTAATTTCAATGTACACAACGAGACAATATTTCCTCCAGAATAGGGCTTCAAAGTGAGCATTATTTTAAAAGTAACGTCGAGCGGAGTGATACGTTTTTGACGTAACTCATTGTTACAAGTGAAATCAAATTATTAGCAAACATAACAAACATAACCACTATTGTAATACGACCACTATTGAAATAATTATATCAATAGTGGTTGAGAGTGCATTTCAATAACAAACAAAGTTAGTAACCACTATTGCAATACGACCACTATTGAAATAATTATTTCAATAGTGGTGAGAGTGAATGTCAATATGGTATCCATAGGTTTCAACCACTTTTGAAATACTAACGGTATTGAAAGAAAAGTTTCACCGTTGGCATTATTAGCGAGTGTTTCGAACTCGCTAAAATTAAATATCACGTAAAAAAAATGTGTTTAATTGGTATGGCTTCATTAGTGAACATTTTAGAATCAATAGAATTAATTCTGGCTAAAAATAAAATACCATATTTTAAGGACAAATCGCAAAATTTGCTAAAATTTCCACTTATACGGTATTTCAATAGTGGTCGTATTTCAATAGTGGTTATTACCTATGTTTGTTATTGAAATTCAGTATCACCCATTATTAAAATAATTATTTTAATAGAGGTCGCATTTCAATGGTAGTTATTACCTATGTTTGTTATTGAAATGCACTCTCAACCACTATTGATACAATTATTTCAATAGTGGTTGTTACCTATGTTTGTTATTGAAATAGACTCTCAACCACTATTGATATAATTATTTCAATAGTGGTTGCATTTAATAGTGGTTACTAACTATGTTTGCTATTGAAATGCACTCTCAACCACTACTGATATAATTATTTCAAAAAGTGGTCGTTATTTCAATAGTGGTTGCAACAGTGCACTACTTAAAATTAACAGCTACACATGATTGAAATTATTTTCAATGATTTTTTAAACATGCTTTATTTAAATTTCTGTTAAGATGGCTCAAAATCTTTCATCCCTTTAATTACTAATTTGAAAATTTAAAGATTGAAGATGTTCCAACTTTTTTTAAGCACAAAGTTATTACATGAATTTATTTTTCCCTAATGAATTAGGATGTTGCACTTCTTTTGCGTTTCAGTATATTTCCTCCATATGTCAGGTACTTTATCGATCAATTTGACAGATTTTGTATAACTCCCGTGTGAATACAGGCTTTAAATTTGAAGACATATACCGGTAAATGGTAGCGTTTCCATATGAATGAACATTCTTGAGAATGATGTCAATCAACTAAGACTTATTTAACATATTTTTTAAAGTCAAATATGGCGTATTTTTCATAACTTCAGACTAACTAAATTCTACAAGATCTTTCTATTTGTTTTGTTACTTTTATATAAAGATAGGACTTTCCTGTAAATTATACAGTTAAATTCATCGCTTTCATAGATATCACAGATTTAAATCAATAACCGATTTCATTCAGACTCGGAATTTAATCAACAGCTCAGATAAGCCATATACATGTATAGCTTTAAGTTGAATTACTGGAAATACCACATCTTTTATAGTCAAACTGTGTTTGCATGAAGACCAAATTGATAAAAAAATTCGACTGAAATTCGATTGCTTTAGTTCTTTCTTTCGTATGAATTAATGATATTTTAATCATTCATATAAGTTCTTACTTAGAGTAGTTACTAGGGGCATTTATTGCCATCTTACCTGTAATGGCGGCTTCGTCTTTCAGACATGCGCAGTAGTTGACCAGAAAGAAGGTAACACCAAGACACAATACGAGCATTGTTTCGATCAAAGTCAGTAATATGTCGAGTGGAGTATCCATTCTTATTTATAGAAAAACTGAATATTTGCAGATAGAGGCATGTTTTACAATTAATTAAGGTGTATGACAGATATCCTACACGTTTAATGTTTATTTTCTGTTAACATCTTGCCAATTCTATATAATTTCATTGATTGCCATGAACAAAATGAAAATTATCAATAATATGTCCAATATCAAAATAATTAATGACAAAACACTTATTTGAAAGAGATCATATTTCAAGAAATTATTTTCCAAGAAATTTATTTTTTACATATTTAATTTGTATGATAAATGAAATATGTTTCAATTCCAATAAAAGCAGTTGACAAGCTAGGATTTATAGTATTTCACTCTGTTAAAATATATGAAGTTGTGCATGCGTCAGTGTTTTGCAGTTTTCTAATAAACATATGTTTCAAATGCACTGAAAAAAGTAAAACATTGCCAATAATGCGTTTTAAATATCCAATACAAAAGTATATTTATGTAAATAATATATAAAACAGGTTTACAAATTATCAAAAAAAACATTTTAAAGAAGTATAAATTCAAATATTTTATTAACGTAATGGAATTTTATGCATGCTTTCATCTAATTTCTTACACCTTGACGTTTGCAATTTTTGTCCTTTAAGATAGGAGAATATATGTGCTTTATGATCCTACATGTACATGTTATTTCAATATATTTACATTCATAGTATTTTTTTTTAAAAAATCCATCCAGGACGTTCAAATATCTATAACATACCCAAAACCTTGTAACCGCGCGTTAGAATACACAGTAGGAACTATATGCATTTCAATACTCTATGAGCACCAAAATGTAATTTTTATTTCAATGGAATGTAAAACTATAATTCTTATAATTTAACGTTAAATATACAAAAAATGTGCGTTAGACATTAATTTACCACTTTTTTCTTGTAATGTTCGTTGCGTTATTTAACTGCACAACGTCACAAACGGATCTTGCGTCTCTTAAGTCTCTTCAGTGCAACAGTTTTGAAGGGTGCTAAATGCACATTAAAAATTTACAAAATAAACAGTTTGGTCGTGGTTTCGACGATGTACATGTATATATCCTTGTATAAAAATTGATTAATTGATGGTTTATTTGTTGCTTAACATCCCTCTCAATTTTATTAATCCTACATATGGAGATGATTATTCAACTTTAATTAGCACCTACTGCCATTGTGAAGTGAGGAACTTTTTTCTTGTCAGCACCTACTGTAACACTGAACCTCGGTTTAAACGGTCTCATCCGAAGGACTGGCCTGGGGGCCATAAAAAAGTCGAGCTCACTTTTGATCTCAGTCTAACTTTTCCACTGTATACATTCCTTTGGTAAAAGTGAGACTGAGATCAAAAGTGAACTCGTCTAAGTTTTATGTCCCCCAGGCCTGGGCTCAACGTCTCACAATGGGATTCAAATTCTCACTCCGCGACTCTCAACTTGACGCTCTAACCTCTGCACCATGCGAGCGACCTTTATATAAATAGAAAGAAAGAAATAAATGTCTTTTACGATCCACCTTTAAATTGCTTGTCAGATTTTTATTAATTGTCACAGTATAAAGAAATTGCAATAAATTCGAATAAAAATCAAGGTTAATGTACAGGTATAGGTTTGATACAAGTGACTAACAATGTGTACACGAAACTTTAACGTGCACGTTATATTTGACGTCAAGGTCAGTAATATGATTTAGTTATACGTATACATGTACGCATTCAAATTTTCGTGAAATATGAATAAAGTAAATTAATTGTAAAGCAAAGATGTCATAAATAACGAATAATTATTATATGTATTGTCATTTCACTGCAGTGAAGTGCTTAGAATTTAAATATTTTGTTTGTCTCTACAGGACAACCTTTTTATGCACCACTTAAAAAATGGGGACAGTCATACCGATTCGAAATTGACAACCAAAAAAGACCACATTAAGCGGGTTATGTAATTTTTTCTGCAATAGCTGCGACCATTAATTCCAGTAATAACAAACAAAGAAAGACAATTCATTGTTTATATTTACATCTGTTTAAATAATCATTTAAAGTAGAATTAAAAAGATTAATTATTGTATTAAAGACGTACAACACACTGGGGGAGATAACCCTTGCGATTTCAAATGAACGTTTGACGTGACGTCAAATTAACGTCAAAAATAAAGCGTCAAAACGACGAGTAAAACGATCCCGATGTATATCAATCTTGAAAGAAAATTGGGATCGGGGCTTGGCTGTGATTGTGCGTACCATACTCAATCAATAAGTATGTTTTAATGAACCCCGATTAAACTCGTAAAAAGCAATACATAAAATCCATCCCTTAATGTTCATTTCATTGCATTTCATATACAATAAATTGTATTTTTGATCAAAGCGCAGCATTTTTTTTTATTCTGAAAATTTTATTTTACATTGCCGAAATTCTCATTATGTACAATTGGCTATATAACATTCCGATTAATGGTCTTCATTACAATTTGTGTATATACAATATAAATAGTGTTTTTCTTCTTTAATTAAATAAAAAAACAATAAATAAACAAAAAAATCGATGTTGTTCTCAGACCCTTACTGATCAAAGAGGAACAACTCTGAAAATGTAGGAGATGTTTATTTTCCTCCTTTATTCACGGTTTGCCACAGAATCAGATACATTTACAGCAAGACCTGATAAATCCGAGAATTGAATACTATAGACCTCATATACACAATGAAAGGTATAGAATTGAAAAGAATTGTTCACTTGTACTGAAATTATCTGCATTTATGAATATCCTATTGCAGCAAATGTTTGACTTTCTGTCAACAATTCGGTCGCATTTCCTCGAATCAAAACAAAACGTAGCCTGTAAGATTTAAAAAAAAAAATATAAAGTGCGATTTGATATAAATCGAAATAGATGAAGAGTTTCATGTTTGATATTTTGAAGTTAATGTGGACGAATACGGATTTTATTTTAACTTTATTAGAAGCAACGACATTGAAAGAAATGCGTACAATATCATGAGGGGTGTGTATACTTATGCAAATGTCGATGTATCCCCACGGCCACATTCTGTCTCGTTTGAAATAATGACATGAAAGAAACTACAATTATTCCATTTATATCACAGGAGAGTTGAGCATACATCATTTTTTTAATGAATAAAATTAAAGAAATAAAATTAAAAATCAACATATTCAAGTTCAACAAAACTTAAATTCGTATCCAGGTTTCATGTGATATGGAATGCATAACGCATACATATACATGTATGGACTAAACACTAAAATCCTTCAGTATTTTTTTTCCTGATACATATAAAAAGAGTAGTCAATATTTATTCTGCATTCATGAATTTTAAAACTGATGCATACCTCCGGGATTCAAATGACGAAATACCAGTATATTTGCACTGTAAAGACGTTTCGTCAAACGCTAATGGTCTGCGACGCAAAAAAGGAAGGGGTGGGGGTGATAGGGGTATTCAAAAATTGCCTAAAAATCTACATTTAAATACGCTTTACATATGAGAACTTTTAAATTTGTGAGTTAATATATTTTTGAAGCAAAAGCAGTATTCCAATTTAATTTTTTTTTAATGTGTATATGTAGATTCATATAACAAAGTGATCGACCCCCGTCTGAAAGACGCGAGGGAACGTGATTTATTGAGAAAAAGGGGGGGGGGGTAATTTTTTCCCCTATTAAATCAAAACTAGTCGTACAAAAATTATACAAAAAATTATGAAGATTATTTTTACTCCCAGCTACCTAAAGAAAGTTTTTTACCAAAATTAAACGACAGGTTTTTTCACAAAAAAAATTTGAATTTGAAAAACGCGCAATTTTCAAGGCTTAGATAATTCATAGTTTTTCAGTTTAAGGTCTTTAAAAATTATTTTGATGATATGTATATCAAAAAGATGACTATGTTTTTGTGTTAAATGGTTAAGGGAATAAGCCAGTGAAATTTGACATTTATATCTAACCTGGCTTTTTTGAAAATCAAGGTTTAAGTAGTTCATTGATTAAAAATTTTCTCTTCTTGTAAACAACTAAAGGGGGGTAACTTTTCGAATTCCTGTCCAAAAACCACTCGAACGATTTTGTCCAAAATGTGCATACATGCAGTAGATATAGTCATGTACTAAATATACAAAAATAACGAAAATTAAACGACAGGAATTTTTTTTGGTAGGTGTGTTGTACATCCTTAATGATGCGAACGTCTTTATACGTTTCATTCATGGAACAGCCATTGATCAAGAAATCTGTACAGGTGACATGCCTAATGTAGTTCATGCAGTGATTAACGCAATGGGTTTTTCTTAAGAAATAAAGGAGAAAATTTTCAGTAGAGGTAAATATTAATAAATGTTAGTTGTAAAATTAAAAACAGAATAAAACAATAATAAATGCAGTAGCTATTAAAACAAAGTAGTAAATAATTTAGATTCCTCTAACAAGATAAGATTTCGGTATAGGTGTACAGTGTACAGTGTACTTCAATCTGATTGGATGATTGGCTAATTGGATTAACCATGGCCATTGCATACACAGTGTCTCTGCCATGCCAGATTGCAAATTCCATCTGTTGACTTGTTTTATTATTCATCAGATGCCAACAATAAACAATAAATAATGCCCCCCCCCCCCCTGACATGTCTGGTTGCTAATTTTAAGAACTTTATCATTAACGTTATCAATGGTGAGTATATAATTATAACAACAGTATTTCATTACAAAATTTGCTGCCAGAAATGTTTTATTAAATGAAATAACTCTCTACATTATCTTATTAACTGGCCTTTTGATATCTAAAGTGTGTTAATATATTAATTAAATTGATATGTAAGCTCGTGATGAATGGACAATTTAATTGTATGCATAAATAAGTGCTGGGAATTAGCAATTTCTTCAGATGTTCAGATGTACCCATTGGTAATACATATACGTATTTTTAAACTATTAAGTAGTAACAATTTTTAAAAAGAAAATAGTCCATCCAACTATAAAATCTTTTGAACTCTCTTCATTCGTGTAATTTCTGAAATTCTGATTTTTTGACCATTTACAAAATGTTTGGATTTATCTAATTTCTGTAGCTTTTTATAATGAAACATTTTGGATAATAACAATATACTGAGTGAATTAACTTATTTTTATTTAACAAAAAATATGTTCCTTTTTATACATGAACCCCAAAATACATATACATTTTATTATAGTTACACATCAAATTTAAAAAATATGGACATATATTGAATAAATTTTAAAAAAACAAATTTACATTTGGGAATCAATAAAAAAAAACAGATAATAATGCATAAACATAAACAATAAAATATCTTTTTTTACATAATGCACAAAAAATTAAAACATTCCTAACTTAGTTTTAAAAAATAGTTTGTTTTGTATGTATCTATATACAACATATTCAAAATTCTGATGATCCCATCCTCATAAAAAAAAATATTTTCTGATATAGGCCAGGCTATAAACGCATTATTTCTTTTCAACGGGATGAAAAAAGTGACCATTTTTTCAATATTGCACAGTGTGTGAGGGACCCCCAGGATTGTGACGGGGCTGCAGATTTGTGGCCGTAGTTTTTAGTCCTGATCCTGATGGAGGCCCCTTAAGAAAACCATTTTTCCCCCAGGTCAACCACCACTACAGCACTGAGATTTAGTCTGACACAATAAAATCTCCCTTAATTTTTTTATTTTTGGATCTCCAAAAAATTTTCACCTTTTTTAATGGATAGTTTGGATTTTACTTCCCCACTGCTGTATACCCTTTCCATGCCTGTTTAGGGATCGTAATTAAAAATTCATCCCAATAAGTGTTCTCCAGAGGAAACACGTAATGGAACAGGTGGGTCTCAAAACTGTTATCCTCATTAACATAATTGAGTGGTTCTGTAAACAACCCCTTTTTTGCAAAAAAAAGCCCCCCGCCTTTATTGTGTGACACCTAAAAAAGTTTTTTTGACTTTTGAAAATTTTACCAGAGTTTTTCAAGATGGGTTTTTCCAATCCTAACCCCAAATTTTTCTTGTCACAATAGAAAGATGGGCCATAACTGATATCTTTTACTTTCACCCACCTCTTAACACAGGTTTAACATCTTTTGAACAGCTGTTCATTTACTACATGTGTTTCAATAAAGTCTTTTTGGATTTTTTTTAATAACAGACACACAGCATATTTGTTTAAATTATCACTTATAGACAAAAGAGGCACTTGCTTTCCTTTTTAGTTGCTTTGGTATTTTTGATGAAATTTTTTTGAGAATAAAAGGAGTGGTACAGCTATGTTCGATAAACACTAGTCCCGTGTTCATAATATTCAGATTTAGCCAAAAAGTATTTAGTTTGGACATCTGATGTTGCAGTGTTTTAAACAAAATAATGCTGTATTTTATTTATCATTTAACAACACAGTATCGTTAGACCCTTTAGTCTTGTAGCCTTTGAGGACATTGCTGTTTGAATACCTGACATTTTTATACTGCATGTTTTCATCTGACTCTTAATACCTGTTAAGACAATATAGTTCTTGTAAAGAATTCACTTCTGATTTTGTGAATATTTTCTTTGTGTTGCTGTGGGTTTTTTATAAGCATCTTCCCGATCCAATTTTTATGACTTTTATGCTCTATACACAGATTACTGACAGGGAAATTCACACAAGTGACAGTACATTTCATATATCATTTTTGGGTGTTTCTCAAATCTAGCTTTTTTGGATATTCCAGATTTCTCTCTGTAAATCACAACATATGGTAACCTTTTTAATAAAAAGACATGTCTTCTTTTCACTGTGGACAAAGGTTACTTTTAAAGTATTGCAAAATCTGTTCCCCCTCAAATTAGAACGTTTTTTCCTGTGTGCTGAAAATTTCCCTGATAATTTCTTTTTCCATACAAACAAATGTTTAAAATACAAACCAATTTTTTATATTGTATATGTACAATTAAAAATGAATTATTTTTTATGAATGAGAGATTGAAAGATCATGTACCATGACTTAAAATTATACCATGAAATGAAAAAAACTAAATGATTTATATCTGTAAATAACCTATTTCAAAGGCTTAAAAAAAATTTTGGTTAATTTTCACAATTATTTTCATACGTCTATATTACAAAAAAAAGTAAACCTGAAATTTGTCTATGACAGGTGTTGCCAAATGTATATCATTGTAAGTAGAAATACACAAAAATTTTATTTGTGTTATAAAGTTTGATTAAAATATTTAGTTTCTATAAAATATTATTTTATGGATAAAAATTTCTTTTGATATCTGACAATTGAATCTAAACTAGATTTATAGACATAATGCACTAAGGTGTTTGCCTCTTAATACACACTCGTACATATAATTAAACCCTTTCCTCAAAAAACTATAAATTTAAAGTAAGTATTCGTCACATTGAGTATAACATTTAGACCCTGTGACTATGTGACCTATGACTCAGTGCCTCTTATATGTATTTTTTTTTATAAATTTATCAAAAAATATTTTTACGGGCCCTTTTAAAGATCTGTGGTGAGGGCTTTATCAATAATCTTCTAACCATTTTTATATGGGGT
>NW_026940767.1:0-127375 GCF_032062105.1 Saccostrea cuccullata
GTGTAGCATTTTGGAAGCATTTCAGAGAAATTTCTATTTTCAGAAACAAAGGCAACACCGTTCATCAAAATAAAAATGTAACAGAATTATGTACTTATGTAGTTTTTTGGGCCAAGTTATAATGAAATCAGACCAAACTTAGGAGGAGTAGCATATTGAAAGTATTTCACAGAAATTTCTATTTCTGGTAACCACGGCAACACCGTTCACTGAAATCTAAAATGGATATACAGAATTATGTATCTTAGTATAGTCTACTTATGTGCCAAGTTATAATGAAATCAGACAAAAAATGTAGGAGGAGTAGCATTTTAAAAGTATTTCACAGAAATTTCTATTTTTAGTAACAAAAGTCTACTTGTGTGCTAAGTTATATTAAAATCAGACCAAAATGTAGGCGGAGTAGCATTTTGAAAGTATTTCACAGAAATTTCTATTTTTAGTAACCACGGCAGCAAAGTTCATTGAAATCAAAAATCGATACACAGAATTATGTATCTTAGTGTAGTCTACTTGTGTGCCAAGTTATAATGAAATCAGACCAAAACTGTAGGAGGAGTAGCATTTTGAAAGTATTTCACAGAAATTTCTATTTTTAGTAACCACGGCAACACCATTCATCAAAATCAAAAATCGATATACAGAATTATGTATCTTAGTGTAGTCTACTTGTGTGCCAAGTTATATTGAAATCAGACAAAAACTGTAGGAGGAATAGCATTTTGAAAAATTGTTTACAGACAGACAGACAGACAGATGGACAGATGGATGGACGCCGGATGCATTACTATCACATAAGCGCTTTTGGTCTCTGAGCTAAAAATGACACCTCACCCAAAAAGACACCGAAAGCGGGAGACCACAATTCTTTGAATTTGCTTTTTTCATATTTTTACATGGCTGATTTTGATACATAACAACTTTTGTTCCCAATGACATCTGTTTTATTGAAAACAAATCGTTTCTTTAGAATGAAGTATTTCCAAAAACTTAACCTGGCCCCTCATCTGGAAAATGTAGGACTGATTAGATACAGCATCTGAAGCAAGTCCAGAAATCTTCATCCATAGATGTATAATCTATGCAAGTTTGGTCCCAATAAGCCCTATACTTACTTTTGAATGAAGCTACTCCAAAAATCTAACCTGGTCACTCCCCCAATAAAATGTATGTTAACTTACTGTAGATCACTAAATTTTCGCGACACCTTATTTTTGCGAGATAGTCATTGACTCTTGATTAGCGAGACAAAATTTTCGCAAATTGTGGTTATTGCTCTATCTATTCTTAAGGAATACTATTACACACGAGAATTAAATTTTCGCGAGCACACTGTCTCGCGTAATTACGCGAAAATAAAGTTCTCGCGAATAAAAAGTGATTTACAGTAGTTGATTCAATACCCAAGAGCATGCTCTGTGTATAAACAATTTCTAAAAGAGGTAAATTATTGACAAATGAGTTGATGAAACAAGAATATCAGCAGTCTCATTTTAAGTCAACATTTCATAAGTTCTATGGTCACTACAATGACCTGTCAGCAAATACAATTTGTCATTGAGTCAAATGCTGACTGACATTTTTCATATTAATTGTTAGTCCATTTATTTTATACACTGAATTGTTGATGACAGATTTTTCTGTTATTTCCTGATCATGACAAGGAGCACACAGTGAGAGTGACTGGTCGGCAGGGGATGCTCACTCCTCCATGGCACCTGATCCCACCTCTGATGTTTTGGAGGTTTGTGTTTGCTCTGCTCCTATTTTGTATTGTTTTATGGACTTTTGATCTTGAAAACTGTTTGTTTTCTCCACTCCATATGTAATTAACATGGTCCAAGCAGGTCTTTTAGGGTGCATCCTTAGATTTATCATCCATAAAAGATTAATATAGGGCTAATAGTTACTTCAAGTAAAGACTGCTCCGAAAACTTAATCTGGTCCCACATCTAGACAAGAGGCCCGCGCTTTATAGGTCACCTGAGCATCATGCAACAACTTTCAAATGATTGAATTTGGTTCATGTTCATGTTTTAAGTTAGATGTTATGGCATTCACAATTTTGAAAGAGGCACCATTGATTATCATAACTATACACTTAACAATTGTTTAGTTTGTTTACTTTATACCCATAAGCAGGGTAGGGGAACAAAAAATGCATTTCAACTAATCAGCAATATTCAGCAATAATCAGAAGTGCCCCTACCACACACCTACCCCTGACCCTAGGTCTACACATTGCACAATTTTTGAAAAGGCACACTTCCTTATCAAAAATGTTTGATTAATAACAAGGAGCAGATTTCAAACAATTCATTTTTAGTATATAAGTAGAGCCTCCCCATTGGTATTCTGAACCAGGGGCCTTGAAATTCACAATTCTGGAAGAAGAGTCCTTGCACATCATAACTACTGTATACAGGGAAATTTTCGCCCCCTTTTTATTTTCGACCCTTTTGCCCTACTCTCATTTGGGCGAATTTAAAACGGGCGAATTCAAAGAAGACAGTAAAATTTCTTAAACAAAAGAATGATTGGGCGAATTTAAAACGGGGCAAAATTGTTTGCAAGTGTAAAGGGCGAAAATAAGATGGGGCGAAAATAACCCTGTATACAGTATATAGGTAGTTCATCTGCTTATTACCCAGGAGTAGAGAAAAAGATTTTCATAGATGTATTATCACTATATAATCATTATAGACCCACGCTCTAACACCATAACCCCTGATTTTGGAAGAAGCACTCTTGCTCATCATAATATTTACTTTGTTGGTTTATTTAATACCCAGAAGCAGAGAAGAAGAATTTTAAAGAATTAATGCATTTTCACTATATAATCAATAGAGCCCCGCCTTAACACCAGAACACCTGACCCTGGGGCCATAAAATTCACAATTTTGGTAGAGGCACTCTTGCTCATCATAACTATGTACTAAGTTTATTTAATACCTAAGAGCAGACAAGAAGATTTTCAAAGATTTAATACATTTTCACTATATAATCAATAAAGCCCCACACTAACTCCAGAACACCAGACCCTGGGGCCATAAAATTCACAATTTTGGTAGAGGCACTCTTGCTCATCATAACTATGTACTTAATTGGTTTATTTTATACTTAGGAACAGAAAAGAAGATTTTCAAAACAAGAGGCCTATGGGCCACATAGCTCACCTATTGAGAAGCCCAAGTCATTCCGTTCTTTACCAGAGTTCCCCCTTGTAATCCATATTGTGACCCCACCCTACGCCACTGATCATAATTTAGACATTTTGAAATCTACACTTCCATAGGATGCTTTGATTCCCCATTCCAGCCCGCCCTACCCCACGGGGTCATGATTCAAGACAATTTAGAATCTGCACTACTCCGGTATGCTTCAACATAAGTTTCAGCTTTTCTGACCCAGTGGTTGTTGAGTAGAAGATTTTCAGAGATTTTTCCTATATATTTCTATGTAAAACTTTGATTCCCCATTGTGGCCTCGCCTTCCCCAAGGGGTCATGATTTTAACAATTTAGAAACCTGCACCACTCCAGGATGTTTCCACATAAGTTTCAGCATTTCTGGTCCAGTGGTTCTCAAGAAGATTTTCAAAGATTTTTCCTAAATATTTCTATGTAAAACTTTGATTCCCCATTGTGGCCACGCCCTTCCCCCGGGGGTCATGATGTGAACAATTTAGAATCTACATTATACCAGGATGCTTCCACATAAGTTTCAGCTTTTCTGGCCCAGTGGTTCTTGAGAAGAAGATTTTCAAAGATTTTTCCTAAATATTTCTATGTAAAAATTTGATTCCCCCATTGTGGCCCCGCCCTACCCCCGGGGGTCATGATTTTAACAATTTAGAATCTGCACTACCCCAGACTGCTTCCAGCTTTTCTGGCCCAGTGGTTCTTGAGAAGAAGATTTTTAAAATTTTTTAAATATTTCTATGTAAAACTATTGTGGCCCCACCCTAGGATGAATTTTACAATTTAGAATCTACACTACCCTAGGATGTTTTCACATAAGTTTCAGCTTTTCTGTCCCAGTGGTTCTTGAAAAGAAGATTTTTTAATGACCCCACCCTATTTTTGTCTTTTCTTGATTATCTCCCCTTGTGAGGGGACTTGGCCCTTCATTTTAACAATTTAAATCCCCCTTTAAACAAAAATTGCTTTGTACCAAGTTTGGTCAACATTGGCCCTGTGGTTCTTGAGAAGAAGTCGAAAAAGTGAAAAGTTTACAGACGGACGGATGACAGACAAAATGTGATCAGAAAAGCTCACTTGAGCCTTCAGCTCAGGTGAGCTAAAAATGATGCATTTTCACTATATAATTATTATAGAGCACCACCCTAAGACCAGAACCCCTGACCCTGGGGCCAAAATATTCACAATTTTTGCGTAGAGGCACTCTTGCTCATCATAACTATGTACTTAGTTAGTTTATTTGATACCCAGGAGCAGAGAGGAAGATTTTCAAAGAAATAATGCATTTTCTCTATATAATCAATACAGCCCCGCCCTAACACCAGAACCCCTGACCCTGGGGCCATGAATTTCACAATTTTGGTATAAAAGGACTCAATGCTAATTACAATCATGCCAACAGTTTGACTGCTTGATGTCCAGGAGTAAAGAAGAAGATTTTTAAAAGATTGCACTAATTTTAGTGGTTTTGGTCCCACCCCCAGGGGGAGCAGGGACCATGAAATTCATGATATTTTTTCCCCCT
Source organism: Saccostrea cuccullata (assembly GCF_032062105.1). Classification (NCBI taxonomy): domain Eukaryota; kingdom Metazoa; phylum Mollusca; class Bivalvia; order Ostreida; family Ostreidae; genus Saccostrea; species Saccostrea cuccullata. The sequence goes on from NW_026940767.1 coordinate 4,725, forward strand.
TAACCCACAGATGCTATATGCCAAAATTGGTTGAAATTGGTTCACGGTTTCAGAGAAAAGGGCTGAAAATGTTTAAATGTTAACGCACGACGAACGGCGCACAACGACCGAAGAAAACAGATTCTGATAGCAATATGTCACCTGAGTTTACTCAGTGACCTAAAAAAGTGGGTTGGATGCAGCATCTGAAGCAAGTCCAGAAGTATTCAACCTCAGATGTATTATCTATGCAAGTTTGGTCCCCATTAGCCCTATATTACTTAAGAATGAAGCTACTCCAAAAATCTAACCTGGTCACTCAACTGTAAATTGTAGCTCAGATCAAGCATCTGAAGCAGGCTTTTTAGTGTGTATCCTTAGATGAATCATCTCTGAAAGTTTGGTAAATATAGAGCTTATACTTCAGAATGAAGGTGCTCCAAAAACTTAAACATGGTCACTCATCTGGAAAATGTAAGTTGGATACAGCATCTGAAGCAAGCCTGATCGTGTGCACCCTTAGATGTATCATCTATACAAGTGTAATCATCATGATGCTAATTGTTAATTGGAAATAAGACCTGTTATAAAATTTTAACCTGCTTCAAAAACCTTAATCTGCCCTAAAACATATACGAAGCCATTCCTTAACTTAAATTGCAGCATCTGAAACCTTGACTGTGTCAATGAACTCAGGAACCTACTAGAAGTAAGTTCCATGCAAATATGATTAATGTTCTAGGGCATTACAGTTCTTAAAAAGACAGAGAAATTAAAAGATCACCAAAACTAAAATTTCTAAAAATTATGTAAAACCTAAAGTCAAAGTCAAGGCATCAAAAATCATAGTAATTGCTTGGAAATATCTTGTCATGTCAAAATTTAAAGCCATATGGCTTTTAACATTTTTGTATCTGTGCGATATCTCATAAACCTTTTAAGCTTTTGCAATGATATTTTATACTCCCTATGGCTTGAAAAAGACCCCTATTTAATTTGTGGTCAAAAGGTCAAAGGTCATAAATTCTTACACTTTGTGTGTAGAAAACCTTCATTTCTTGGCGATATCTCAAGAAGCTTCGAGTTTTTGCAATTAACATATTATACTGTAACTGTTTATGTACCCCCATCACCCTTCTGTCCATCCCTCCATTTGGCTGTATTTCTGCCTTTCTGGAACACTTTCATTTCCAAGCGATATCTTAAGAAGCCTTTGAACTTTTGCAATTATTGAACTTTTGCAATTAAATTCTACATAACTCCCTTTGGCCTAAAGAAGATACCTATTGATTTTGATGTCAAAGGGTTTAGTAGAGGCTAAATTAGACACATTTGGCTTCTTGTAAAATTTTGACAATGTAGAATGTCATGTAAATATGTATGCAATATGTATGTGACCTATTGTTTGCATTTAATTCCTCGCTAAATCAAATTCGTTGAAGGCAGAAGGGAAAGATTCTAGTTTAGCATGTGAGAGGTCCCCGGTTCAAATCCCAATTGAGCCTTTTGAATTTTTTAAAAAAAAATCAAAAGCCTGAAAGGTTTCTATGGCGTTGAACAAGGAAAATAATATCAAAAGATCTAAAGATAGGTCAAGTGAGTGACTCCGGTAACATAATACAGTGAAAACTGTATAATCCGACACCTGAATTATCCGACACACTGTGAATTCTGACATAAAATTTCTTTCCCATTTTACCATTTTCCTTGTTTTTAACACTGTGCAATCCAACACCCTATCTATACCGACACAAAAATTGTACCCCAGTCATGTAAAAGAAAAGGTTTCACTGTAATAAAATTAACAAGAGGCCCAAGGGCCTTGAATCGCTCTTCTGATAAATTATACAATCTATCCTAAGACCCTAGATGCACCAACTGAATAAGTTTGATGATTCTTAGCCAGTTAGGACTGAACATATTTAAATGTAACAAAAAAAAATCTTAAGTAGGTCATGGTATACTTTTTGATTGAAATTTTCTGAGGACACAAGATGCAATAATTGACAAAGATGGATGATTCCAAGCCAATAAGTACTTGAGATATTTAAAAGTGGGTCACAGTGCCCACTTATTGGTAACATTCTCCAAAAACCCAAGATGCATCTACTGACAAAGTTTGATAATTCTAAGCCAATAAGTACCCTAGAATACTTAAATATAGCCATTAATGTCACAAAAGGTACCATACCTTTTTTCGGATCATCATTCTTGGAAAACCTACGATGCTTTAATTGACGAAGTTTGATGATTCTAAACCAAGAAGCACCTAAGATACCTACATATAGCCATAAAATGTCTAAAGTAGGTCACCATGACCTACTTTTTGTAACATTTCCAAAAACCCCAAGATGCATCTACTGACAAAGTTTGATGATTCTAAGCAATAGACCTGAGATATTCAAAATTGGGTACCATGACCTTTTTTTGGTCAACATGCTCTGAAAACCTAAATGCATAAAATGAAAAAGTTTGATGATTTTAACCAATCAGTACCTGAGATACCTAAATATAGCCATAAAATGTAAAAAGTAGGTCACCATGACCTACTTTTTGGTGACGTTTAAAACCAAAGATGCATCAACTACAAATTTGATGATTCTAAGCCAATAAGTACCTGAGATACATAAATCTAGCCATAAAATTTTAAAAATAGGTCACCCTGACCTATTTTTAGTCAATGATCTCCGAAAACCCAAGATACATCAACTGACAAAGTTTGATGATTCTAAGCCAATCAGTACCTGAGACAATAATTAAAAAGAAATTAAAAAATAGGTCACCATGACCTTTTTTTGGTGACTGTTTCAAAACCCAAGATGCATAAAACAAAAAGTTGAGCTCTAAGCCAATAAGTACCCTATATTTAAATATAGCCATAAAATGTCATAAGTAGGTAAACGTGACCTCCTTTTTGGAATATCTCCGAAAACCCAAGATGATCACCTGACAATTTTACATTCTAAGCCAATAAGTACCCAAGATACTTCTGCCTAAATTTAAAAAGAGGTCACTGTGACTTACTTTTTGGTCAACATTTTCTGAAGACCAAAGATGCATCAACTGACAAAATTTGATGATCATAGGTCTAATAGTATTCAAAATATGCCTTTTAAACAACTTGAAAACAAATGCCGTCAAAGTACAAAAAGTAGGTCACAGTAACCTACTTTTTAATAAATATGTTTTAAGGCCCCAAGATGCATCAACTTACAAGATTTGGTGATTTAAAACTTTCGAAGTCTGAAATAATGGGATTAAATGTTTTAGAAAAGATTAGCCATAAAATTAAAAAGAGGTCAAGTTGACCTACTTTTAAGTTGATGTTGTTTGAGGACCCAAGATGCACCAACTGACAAACTTTTATGATCATAGCCCTTAGAGTGTCCAAAATATGCCTCCAAATCAATTTGAAAACAAAAGCCCTAAAATTTAAACATAGGTAATCAGAATTACAGAGCTCACCTAAACGAATTTATCTTAGTAAGGCAAAATCACACAATTGACCAACAAAAAAGTGTACATCCTAAACTGAAAATATTTATGCAATTTTGATCTGATACTTTGGAATAGACCTACCTAAAAACTTCAAATTAGTTCTTTTTCATAAAAATGTAATTAAAATCCAGCATCTGAAGCAAATTTGAGAGTTTTCATCCCTTGAGGCATCATTTGTACAAGTTTGGTTTATACAATGTTATACATGTATAAGCCTTATATTTTTTTGGTAAAATTTTAACCTGTTCACTTAACAGAAAATGAGGTAGATTCAGCCTCCAAGCAAGCCTGGTAGTGTACATCCTTAGATGTTCATCCATGCAAATTTGGTCAACATAAGCTTATGATTACTTGGAAATGAGACCTGCACCAAAAACTTAAGCCTCCTCCAAAACATCAACCTGGTCATTCCTTTGCTGAAACAGGTCGAGGAAACTCCTTATATGGATATTGTTGTGATTGCGCACAGAGGTGCTCACAGCAAACAATTGCCCAATCCAGTGAATGAGCCGAAATGCATGATGGCTACTACATTTTTATTTTTACTACAAACAAGTGGATCAGGGAAATTTAATCACTGAGGAAAGTCAGATAACAATTTTTTTAAAATGTGTTTGAAAAATAGAAATTGGGCATAATTAAAATTCCCCATGCTCACATTAACAAACAAAGTAAGTTTTCCTCATTAAATAGTACTTTGAAATACCGCTCACAAAGTTTCACAAGTAAATAAGACTCAAGTTCTTTAACTCTATTTGTTAATTTGCCATGTTCTGGTTAAATTTATTTAGTTGTTGCTCAGTAATTTGTTACTAGAAATTAAAAGTTAAATTAAAAAAAAAAAAAAAAAAAATTCTTAAGTTTACTTTTTTATTATTTACATGTTATATAAACCCTCATGCACGTTGATCATAGAATGTGGGTAGCATATTTTTTGAAGTTGATACGTTGAAAACATTGACAATAGTGAGCACACCTCATAGTTGAGTTTTTGGACCAAGGAATAGTCTCGTGAAATTGATTTACACACAGCAGGGGGAAAGCTGTCAACAATGACAAACGGACTTGTACGATGGAGTGGAGAAAACCCTAATTTTAATCATTGTAAATCATTTGTATGTAAATGTGAGCATGGAATTTAGTAGATAATGATGTTCATAGCGTATTAAGTGTGTAAAATGCTTGGGAAAATGCATCACGTTTTTCCGAGAGTGATTTAAAATATTGTCCTTGTAGAAACACACGTGTAGTATTTTTGTAGTAAACCATAATGCAACTCACTAGCTGATTGGTCATTTGTAGTCCCCTTTGGGTTTTACTTAACATGTAAATTTATTCCACTAAGAAAATAGTTTCCTCGACCTGTGAAATTGCAGCATCTGAAATTTGACTGTTACAATAAAACACACTAGAAGCATCTTCCATGCTTTCTAATCAATATAGGAATAGAAGTACTTAAAAAGAAAACTGCTCCAAAAACAACCTGGGACGCTGACACCGACGCCGACACCGAGGGTTTCATAAGCCCCCCAAACTTCGTTGAGGTGAGCAAAAAAGGGTCCCCGTGACCTACTTTTGTGTTAACATGATGTGAAGTCCTGAGATGCATCAACTTACAAGATTTGAAGATCCTAGTCTTTATAGTAAGCAAAATATCAACATTTTTTTTAAGTGAAAATTTTGGTCAACTTTGAAGTGACCTTGAGACCACACCCTTTGCCCCAGGGTCATGCCTTGAACAATTTCTAACCCCCAACATATCCCGACCCTTGTATGTAAGTTTGGTGAAAATCTGCCTGGTGGTTCTACTACAGGAAAAGAAGATTTTTTAGAACCAGTACTTTTGATTTTTTTTTTGATTAGGGGTCCACCCTAGTTTTAGTATAAATGGTAGCCCTTGGGCCAAGGACCCCTGTAACAAATTTGACAATGTTTGGGCCCAAAGGGGGTTTTGAGTTATGGCCCATATTCTAAAAAGTTAAGCACACCGCCAACGCACACCACGCAAATGGCCATAGCATTAGCTCTTTGAGCCTTTGGCTCAGAAGAGCTAAAAATAGTCGTAACACAAATACAGTATGGGCCTTTGTCCTGGTCCGAATGAAGCAGGGTTCGAATTGACCAGACATCGTAGAAATGTTCATCTCAATATATCAATCTGATTTCTTTTCAGTCAATCAAAGACCAATGAAGAGTTTAATAAATTTATATGTTATTCTTTCTAATTGTCAGAGGTTTTTCAGTTGTGTTTGATCTAAACTACAACCATGACTCTACTGTTACAAGTCGATCGACTTACGATAGGGCGCGGTAAACAAATGGAGGAAATGGATAAATACAGTAAGACTGGTCAATATCATCAGTTGTTCAATAAAATGGATTGCAATTTAAAAAGTAAAGCTAAGATTAAGAAATTCAATCTTTATAGTCTTGTAGTATTCATGTTTATTTTGTAATTATTTCACCAACTTTAAGGTTGTTCGTATTAAAGTAATACCCCCCAAAATGTTATTCATGTCATTGATGCCCCTCTGTAGAAATTCATTGCAACAACCATAAGGTTTTTCTTGCAAAAATTAAACATAATATCATTGTTTTGTAGAGAATTAATTGAAAATACAATGATTTAATTTTATATTCAAGCTATTATTCATTGTGAGCATTTTAAAAAAAATTGATTTACAGCTGTTGCTACTTTCTATTGCGGATGCATCCACTGACACATTTGGTCGCGTAAAGCTGACTGATCACAGATGACGAAGCTTCGCTCAACGCCATAAAAAATCAATTATTAATGAAAGTATTTATCCCATGTTTAACCCTTTATCCTGTTGATATAGCTCATGTGATATCGTTTTCATATCACACAGTTGGACTCACAATGGATTTTGCATTTAATGTAGCTGCAATAATGTAGGCCTCTCCGATTTTTTTTATTTGAGTTTTTTGGAGAGGGCTACAATTCCACACATTCCGTAATGAAGAATTCATCGTCGAAAACCAAGGCCAAAATGTTGAACCTCTCCTACTTTGGCTGTAGTTGAATGAGAAGAGAAATATTTCATAGCTCATAGCTCATTAAAATATTGACCAATGTGAGAAAAGCACAGTCAGAAAATGAACTTTGATGTAACCTTTCAATACCCAATCGCAGTTTACAAAATATTTTTGTTTACTTTTTTTGATGATGTCAGTTGTTGATTTCAATTGTGAAGGAAACAAATATAGTCATTGGCTGAAGATGAAACCCAGTAGCATACACCATGTACGAAAATTCCCGTCTGCCCGCACGCCCGAGACGCACTAAATCGAGAGCGGACGTATAAACTTTACTTTGCATCAGTCCGCCTGAACGCACTAATTTTACCACACCCCTTCCATTTTTGCAGAAAATGTTTTAAACAAATAAACAATTATTGATCAATATGAAGAACACCACCATCGTCTTTTAACCTGAATTTCCTCTGTTTTCATGCATGAAACGATATTTTCAGCTTTCCTCTGGTATATTAATTGTGCATAATTTTAACTTAAAGGATCAGATAGAATTCAAACACATTCAATGTGTTTATTTATAAGAAAAGCTTAGTGTACTATATGAACTTTCATCTAAGGGTAACATGCTGTGCTTTTATTCAATGGTTGTTTTAAACTCATTTTTGTTTTAGTTAAATAAAAAAAACTTAAGTAATATTAAATCATATCACAATATTTTAGCCTTTTAAAATTCTTATTATAAATTAATTATAATGAGTGTTAAAAATTGCTCTTAATAAGTACTAAAATTAAAGATTGTATTTTTTTCTTTTCAATTTCAATTAAAATCAAACAAATAAAATATACATGTGAATATACCTACATGTATAAACGTTGATATTATTAAATAGCATTATGACCATTCATGTATCTATGCTATCTTTCAATGTATTTCAAATGTAAAAAAAATTATAAGAAAAAAACCGGCCCGACAACATAGGACATGTCTTTCAGATTAGCAATTAATAGTGATTATAGTGTACTGATTTTCATTTTTCCTATAACTTTATAATGAAGTAAACAATGACTGTGTGAATAAAATTTTAATCCTTGTAATTATACTGTGTATGAAATTCAAGTGGATGTGAAATAATTTACAAGTCTGAGTGTGTGTATACCCTAGTATTGAATTTTATTATGCGGGCTTGCTAATTTTCAGCAGGGCTGACAGATTTTTTGAGTAGTCAGCCCTGATGGTCCACCTAAATTTTTTCTGAGTTTCAGACACTGCATACACTCGTAAATACTGTAGACGTACTTTTTTCCACAGGGTCAAAATTCCGCGGATTCACAATTTCTGTTTAATCTGCAGGTAGAAAATTATGCGAATTTCTTAGACTGTCACCATTTGCCTTACGTTTATATTAAGTATGCTTGGACAAATTTCCGCGGAAAATATGTGACCGCATGCATAGCATAAATTAATACCACACAGAAAAAAGTACTTCTACAGAATTCAAGATAACAATTATTTAATTATTTATGTGATCAAGCAGCCACAGGTAGGAGAGAAAGCTATAAGTGGACTCCAAACCATGGCTTGAGACAATGAAAGAAGTTATGACATGTACAAACTATTATTATTGTGTGATAAATATTTTAAATTAAAATAATCTTCATAAACACATTTTAAAGAATAAGCAGTCAAATCTTTATGGCCACATTTGCATTTTTTGTTTGCTTCAGTGCATTTTGATAATTCTGCAAATCAGGGGAAAGGGGGTTGGGTTCAGACCCCCCTCCCCCCCAAATCTTAGCATCCTCCTCTTTTTTCCTTCAGCCTCCAACTCTGAGTATTCTAAGACCCAAATTGCATCAACTGATTGATGATTCTTGGCCAAGAAGTACCTTAGATATTCAAAAGAAGGTCTTAGGACTGAAAATATTGCAATATAGCTATAAAATACCGTAAGTAGGTCACAGTGACCTACTTTTTGATTGAAATTTTCTGAGGACTCATGATGCATCAATTGACAAAGATTGATTATTCCATGCTGATAAGTACTTGAAGATATTCAGAAGTATGTCACTGTGACCTACTTTTTAGATAGACATTCTCCAAAAACCAAAGTTGCAACAACTGCCAAAGATTGATGATTCTAAAATTGAAAAAGTAGGACATAGTGACCTACTATTTAGAGACGTACTCCAATGACCAAAGATGCAATTGAAGAATCTATGCCAATCATCTTTGTGAGCCAAGGGTGACGATCCGCTCTTTTTCTCTTTTCACGAAGAAAAGCAGAGTGTCATCCTTATCTAGCGAGGATGTATGCCTATTAGTACCTGAAATATTTAGATATAGCTATAAAATTCAAAAGTAGGTCACAGGGATCTACTTTCAGTGGAAATATATAGAGGACCCAAGATGCATAAACTAACAAATTCAATTTGATGATTCTAAGTCAATAAATATCCGAAATATTATTTTATTATAAACTCTAATAGTAGGTCATGGTGACCACTTTTTTACTTGACATACTGTGAGGACCCAATTTGCATCAACTGCTATCTATGTTCCCTTTTTCCCAAAATCAGTTGAAATTGGTTCAGAGGTTGCAGAGAAGAAGTTGAAAATGTTGAATAATTTACAATAACAATTTATGATGATGGACCAAACAATAATAGGACATCTGGGTGACTCAGGCCAACTAAAAGGTAAATACGGATTCAAGATTTACCTTAGTTTTTTCAACAACTTTATTGACAAGATTGCTCCCTCCAATCCATGAGAACAACCCCCCTCTCTGATTATTCTGATCTGTGGGGGACTCGGGGGTCATCTCTGCTGGAACTGGAATATGAGAACTGGCTTCCCAGGGGGTCTCTATTTGGGCTATTATTAAAATAAACAATACTGTGTGAATGCAAAGAAAAGTGCAAGGAAAATTTTGCCCAAATGAATATAATATTTCTCCCTTTGCCCTAATCCAAGTTGGTGATTTTAAAACAGGATGAATTTAAAGTTGAAAATTGATTGCTGTAAATGTATTATATTTGGTGTGTACGATATTTGGCGGATATTGATTTTTCAACAAGTTAGTGTAGATTTGATTTAAGGGTGTCTGAATGAACTAAGTATTAATAAATGTTTTTATATATAAGAATTTAGTGATGTACTTGATTTAGTGGAGACTGCTTCCCAACAAAATCACTAAACAGAATTCACCACTATATGTAATACATTTACAGTACTTTAACACAACTGGGTCTAAGCAAATCTGAAATGCAGCAATGTCTTTTCCAAGTGTGATATGGCAAAAATAAATGAGGCAAAAATAATCTTGCATACACTACAATATCAATATAAGAATACAGACTTTTTTCAGTGGCATGCTTGAAAAATGTAAAACTTCTCAAAACTTTTTCATTCACTTCTTTAAAAAACACTTCTGCTTACACTTTTTTTAAGCAAAGGGTTATCCCTTTTTTAAAATCATCATTTTAGAAAAAGGGTCCAAAACTATTTTAGATATAATTGTGACATATTCAGGAATGATAAAAATAATATATCTGATTGGCTCATGTGGGTTCTTCTTTGCATCTTATAGCAATCGTAAATAAGCCTATGGGCCTCAAGGCTCACAGCATTCTCTTGACCCTGCTTTTCTTCATTGACAGCTTTGATTCATGTTGTGACCCCACCCTATCTCACGACTGTATTGTGACATGCATTTTTTTTTAATAGTTGTAGCCCCATCCTACCATCGGTTTCATGATTTGAACAAATTTTAATCACTGAACACACTTTCATATGAACACACTTTCATATCAGTATAACTTTATGATGTTCTGTAAAATATAGGTTTCAAAAGATTTTTTAAACCTATTTATTTCTATATGATTTACACTTAACCCCCACCTCCACAGATCTATTCATATCACCCTGATCTTTCTGGGTAAAAATATGCACTGTACAGTCAAATCTTGTCTCAAACTTGATGGGACCAAGGTAAATTTTCGAGATATCAGATGATTCTAGATATAGGTTAAAATACATAATGAATAAGTAATTGGGAAAATAAAGTTAAAATACATCTATTGGGAAAATTGGATTTTTACAGCACAAATAAGAGGTAGCAATAGTTTTCACAGATGAAAAATCTGTAACACTATTTATTAACAAGCGGCCCATGGGCCACATCGCTCACCTGAGTAGCTTTGATTCATGCTGTTCATTACCTAATTTCCCCCTTGTAAAACCTTTTGTGATCCCACCCTACCCCACGGGTCATAATTTGGACAATTTAGAATCTACACTACCCCACCATGCTTTCGCATAAGTTTCAACTTTTTTAGACCAGTAGTTCCTGAGCGGCAGATTTTTAAAGATTTTCCCTACAAAGTTCAGTGTTAAACTTGGATTCCAAATTGTGGCCCCACCCTACCCCAGGGGGTCATGATTTGAACAATTTAAAATGTACACTTCCCAAGGATGCTTTCACATTAAGTTTCAGCTTTTCTGGTGAAGTAGTTCTTGAGAAGAAGATTTAAAAAAAAAAAAAATTTAATGTAAAACTTGGGTTCCCTATTGTAGCCCCACCCTAACCCTGGGGGTCATAATTTGAACAATTTAGAAATCTACATTACCCCAGTATGCTTCCACATAAGTTTCAGCTTTTCTGGCACAGTGGTTTTTGAGAAGATTTTTTCTATATTCTATCTAGAAAGTTTTTTCCTATATATTTCAATGTAAAACTTTTATTCTTGTGGCCTTGCCCAACCCCTTGGGGGTCATGATTTGAACAATTTAGAAATCTACGCTACCCCAGTATGCTTCCACATAAGTTTCAGCTTTTCTAGCCTGGTGGTTCTTGAGAAGAAGATTTTTAAAGATATATTTCTGTATATAAAACTTGGATTTCCTACTGTGGCCCCGTCCTATCCCCGGGGTCATGATTTGAAAAATTTAGAATCTATACTACCTTAGGATGCTTCCACATAAGTTTCAGCTTTTTCTGGCCTAGTGGTTCTTGAGAAGAAGATTTTTTAATGACCCCACCCTATTTTGATATTTTCTTGAATATCTTCCCTTGGAAGGGGACTTGGCCCTTTACTTTAACAACTTAAATTTCCCTTTACCCAAGGATGCTTTGTACCAAGTTTGATTAAAATTGGCCCAGTGGTTCTTAAGAAGAAGCTGAAAAATTTGAAAAGTTTACAGATGGACGGACAGCCAGACAGACAGATGGACGACGGGTGATCAGAAAAGCTCACTGGAGCTTTCAGCTCCGGTGAGCTAAAAATCAATGCATTTCCACTATATAATCAACAGAGCCCCACCCTAACACCAGAGCCCCTGTCCCTGGGGCATGAAATTAATAATTTTGGAAGAGCCATCCTTATTAAACATAACTATGCACTTGGTTAGTTTATTTAATGCCCATGAGCAGAGGGGAAGAATTTTAAAGAATTTATGCATTTTCACTATATAATCTATTTAGCCCTGCCCTAGCACTAGAACCCCTGACCCTGGGGCCATGAATTTCAGCATCTGTTAAACTTAACCTAAATGCTGATTATAATCATACCAACAGTTACTGCTTTCATGTCCAGGAGTAAAGAAGAAGATTTTTTAAAGATTGCATTAATTTTACAAGGTTTGGCCCAACCCCCAGGGGGGCAGGATGATGAAATTCACAATTTTGGAAGAGATAGCCTTATTCAAAATAACTATGACAGTATGTTCTTGGTTAGATTATTGAATACCCAGGAGAAGAGAGAAGATTTTCAAAGAAATAAGTAAATTTCACTCTATAATCTATATAGCCCTGCCCTAGCACTAGAACCCCTGACCCTGGGGCCATGAATTTCATAATTTTGATAGAGGACTCAATGCTGATTACAATTATACCAACAGTTTGACTGCTTGATGTCCAGGAGTAAAGAAGAAGATTTGGAATAATTTTACTGGTTTTTGGCTCCACCCCAGGCCCCAGGGGTACAGAAACTATGAAATTCACAGTATGTTCTTGGTTAGATTATTGAATACCCAGGAGAAGAGAAGATTTTCAAAGAAATAAGTAAATTTCACTCTATAATCTATATAGCCCTGCCCTAGCACTAGAACCCCTGACCCTGGGGCCATGAAATTCACAATTTTTGTTCTCCTTCACTCAAAGATGCTTATGCCAAAATTGGTTGAAATATGTCCAGCGGTTTCAGAGAAGAAGCTGAAAATGTTCAAATGTTAACACATGATGCATGGCAGATGAAAGGGATAGCAATAGAGTGACTCAGGTGACCTATAAATAGACAATATAGGCATTGTTTCATTGTGGTACAATACACATTCCATATTGTACAGCCCTTGTAAACTCTGCCAATGCTTGACAGACCTGATTTTCACTGTCACTGGTCTGACTATTTTTAGCCAGTCTACTTTTGCTGCCAGCATTCCTCCTTAGTAGCTCTGAATCTCTTTAGCATTGACTAAAGCAAAAATACAGAACAGAGTATGGTGGGGATGATCAACAGCTGTGTGATGAATAATCTGAAAACAATAAAATCAGAAGTATAAAAAGTATCGATAGCAACAAATTTGAAAACAAGATCAAAAGATCTTTTAAATAATCTTCACCCAGCAAAGTTAAAACTGAACAAAATATATGATTTGGAATTGAGAGGCCAATGTTGTAACAATTTGAGAGTTCCAATGATTAGATTGAAATTGTCTTTAATAGTTACATGTTTATATATTACTGAATCTCTTTCTTTTGATGTTCAGTAAAGACCTACTTTTTGCAGTGTTTTCTGTAGAGAGGGAGATTGATCAGCAGGTGGATTAGTGTCCATTCTAGCACACAGTTGGTACATCAAACTCAGAAACTTGTAGGATTTAATATTGTCCATGTTTATCTAGGATTTTAAGAAGCAAATTAATAGAGACGAAACACTATACATGTCACATATTCTGAGTGAAATATGTTCTCAAAATTCATTACCATAATCAAACCACTAATGTCTGCATAGGTAGGATTACTGAACCATAGGGATACCAGACGGAATATGCGGATATCGTGTTTGTCCCCATGCTTCAGACATTTGATATAGTTCTGGACAGCCTGTTTTAGGCATCTCCATCTATCCTCCTCCATAGCATTCAGTTCTGACTGATCTATCTCACTCTGTTTGCTTAAAGTTCTATAATATCGACTGAAAAAAGAATTTTAATTTTATTTGACCAAATAAAAACTGCAAAATCATATGTAATGAAATACATGGAGAAAACAAACAGTATTTTAGCTCAAAAGTCCATTAAACATTACAAAATAGGAGCAGAGCAAACATGGACCTCCAAAACATCAGAGGTGGAATCAGGTGCCATGGAGGAGTGAGCATCACCTGCTGACAGATCACTCTCACCAAGTGTTCCTTGTCATGTTCAGGAAAAAAACCCAGAAGTATCTGTGGACAACTTGGTGTGTTAGCTAGTAGATTTTGATTTTTTTAACCCCCCTCCCCCAACTTCTCTTTTTACCAACATTAACAAGTGCAATTTTACGATCAGGGTCAATAATACAGACCCTGAGACGTGCTACCTCCCCACACGCTTGCTGCATGAACGGTACACGAACGCTACATGATTTGCACGAAACGCTGCATGGTTTGCACGAAACGCTACACAATTTGCACAAAACACTTTGCACGAAACGCTTTGTACAGGTTTCTCACACGCTTTGTACATGATTCTACACGTTTTGGCCTCGGTTTGGATTTTCTACTCGGAATCTCTCGGACATTATTACGGTTTTATTGTTGAAATATTAATTACATCTCAATCTCACAAGCTAGTTTAACAGCTGTTTAAATTAAAATTCAGTAAACAGCAGTATTAATATATAGAACGATAGAAATATTCAATACTCTGACAGTTGTAATTAATTAATAAATAATTGTCAATAAATAATTTTGTATTTATTTAACCAGTTGTATAGAGATAGAATGCCGATATCATGGTGTACGTATTTTATTCGCAGGCTTACTCACTGCATTATAAATTATTATTTTTATATATTGTTATTCATTACAATACGCTTCTTGCAAATTAATATTTTTACATGTATTATATTGAACAAAAATTTAATTTCTTACTTCAGGTAGCTACAACTCATTTGTTGATTTTAAATAACAGTCATTGATTAAATTGCGTTTGCTTTCCGTAGGCAGATTACATTTCTTGTTTTTTTTTTTTTAATTAAATAATAAAATTTGTCTATATAATTTATCCAAAAAATGATTACTTTAGGGTCCATTTTATTGCTAAATGTATATTACATGTCAGTAAAAGTGCAGAACAGATTTAGTCAGGTTATCATTTCAGTTAATTCAATGTAGATCTAAAGTTACACATACGGATATATTAGAAAGAAAACTGAAATATCCTAGATAAAATAAAAAAAAGGCCTGAAGGGCCATAATATACAATGATTGACATGGATGTAAAATGTAAGGAAATGTAGTATTAGAATATTACTTAGTGTTTCATCAGAAATTTCTTACTGCAAGGGTGGGGGTTCGCTGAATTGACGGTATATACGTTTCTTGGCAGTTGAGTTTATTTTTTCTAAATTCATATTTAAATGAAAAATACAAATTCACTAATAACCTTTTTTAAAGGTAAATAAAAGCTAAATATATAGATTTTGAACAAATTGTCAGTTTTTGCTTAAAATTATTCTACAATAGAGTTTTTCATATAAAAGAGATCTAATCACGAAAAATTGTTCTATTAAAATTTTCTATAAAGCCATTGTCTTTTTACTGTTTTATGTTACGGTATTGTGCTAATTTTGCTATCTACAAATAGGCCTAATGACCCTCCCTTATTTTTTAATGTGTCTACTCTTGCAGTTATCTTGAAACTTTTTGTTCTCATTATGTAGCACCAATGTAATGCTTACTGCATGAAGATATTGTCACTATGGAGCGCTTCTGAATAGTGTATATAGAAGCACATGCGTTGGAAAAGTGCTTTCCATATATGGAAGTAAATTATAGAAACATTGATAATGTTAATCACACGTTTCAGTTTTCAGTACATGAATGCAAAAATTATGTGTTTAAATGATGATTTTTTTTTTTAATGTCGGAGCATCTATGTTATTTATAGAATGACCTGCGAATGTTGGAAAACCCCACATGTACATTAACAATTAAGTGTATTCCTTTTACCGTTCGTACTATCTGACAGCCATCTGCAGTTACATTTTATGGTTATTAATTAATATTTTCATCAACTACAAGCTTGATATTTAGTAATATATGCCAGTGATTAAATTGCAATGAACAAAAATTGGCAGTTAGGCTATTGCATCATACCCCATGCCACGATATGCATTGAGTTTACAACATTGAGTTGGCGGGAGATCGTGATCGCGTTATTGCCAGGCAAAAACGGCCTTAGGAAATCACTGCTTTTAGCAGCTGTTTAAACAGTTTGTAAGGTAATATACATTTAATCTGTGTTCCTACGAACTATCTGGCGCAATAACGTACTCCCAACAGAGTTCTCTTTCTTTCATTTAGATTGACGCTGTTGACACATACGGTCAGAAGATATTCTTCCGCATCCTCACAAGAGTTTATTCAATTTAGTTTTTTTTTATTTGGTTTATCTTGTCTTCAGTGGCGAAAATTAAATGAAAATAACAAGGTTTTTGATTAAGGACTTGGTGAGTAATTTTCACAACAAACGTAGAATAAAATTAAAGAAAAGACGAGGACTATTTTATCTTGCTCATGTCTACTAGAATACACAGTGAACTCTTTGCCGTAAAAATACACCGGGAGCTATAATGGCTTCGTAAGCCATAAAAATGATTTACAAAACAAATAATATACAATATGATTCATAATTTACTTCTGAACTTTAAAATATTATTTTCTTGAGAAGACTAGCAAATCAGTACTACATGTATTTACGGCTAGAAATTCATATTTGCTAATAAAAGATTAAATCCATGGACATAAGTTGTACCCATTAAATAATAATCAAACTTTATTTCATCTCCAAAACTTTTCAGGAATGCAACATGTACATGTCACAAAACAGGTATGTTCAGTTCCATGTACTCGGAGCCCGTGGTTGCTTTTGTAAATGACGTTGATCACAATTGAAAAGGAGGAAAGAAGATTTCAATATATTTTTAAGGGGTGTGGCGGCGCACACAATTAACAAAAGATTTAAAAGAGAATGCAAGAGTCAAACATTATTTATATATAGAAAAATCAAACATTTATTTAAACTAATGTTAAAGTTAACTACAAATTGAAAGACTGTACTATAATTTTCTTTTGACCCCCCCCCCCACTACACACACACACACACTCCCCGGGAATATCTAAACCTGTGCTCGACGGTGCAAGTGAATTAAAATTCTAATCCATTTATTTGATAATAATGAACAACGAATTATATGTATTAAAAGGTATTAAATGACACATCGTTTCTGAACTTTCTATCAAATACTTTAAATGTAAAGACAAGAGCGGATATCTTTCTTCTTAAAATAAATATATGTGTATATGTATGAATACTGGTATATATTTCTTTCTTTGAGAAAAAAGATATCTAAAAACCATAATCGCATTGATAGTATATTGAACTCATTGCCCTTGAAATTGTTGTACATGTACATTATGTATAATTAATTTGAACACATTTTCTTTAGGAGAAAAAAAACGCAAACGAATGTATTATACATTACCTAGGGGTGGGACGATTATATACCGATACACCGATACATACCGATATTTTCCTCTAAGATACGGTTTTCGATACAAGCATGCAAATATCAGTACGAAATGATACACGAACGACCCATCCAAATTGAAAATGGAAGTACCTGTCCTCGGAAAATGGCGGCTTGTACGAAGCAAAGAGATGATGTTGATTATTGAAAACACGCTTTAGAACTAATAAGTCGTTGGTTAGGGGTAAAACGTTTTCACTTTAAAGCAGCCTCGGAAGATTAGACAAGAAAAGTTCAGTATGTAATGCGTGCTATACACAGAAAGTATCGTTTCCAGAACATTTGGTATTATTAATTGTTAGTCCATCTCGTACTTTTTTTTTGTAATCTCAACTTTGCTACAGACTTCAGCAATTAATAATAATGTAAATGTGATGCTTTTTAAAGGTACTTGGACACAGATTTGAAGTCAATATTTTCTCTATAATATTACGACTTATATATTTTAATAGCATTTCACACAAAAATTAATAAAAAATCTTATTTCATGTAAAAGTTATTAATACTTCAAATTTTTCGGCGGGTTTGATTGACACATGCTTGCACTTTCACAAATTTTAACCTTAATATTAATCCTTAGGAAAAGTGGCAATCTTGTGTATTAATGAGAGATATTTAAACTTTTATCCAGAAAAATAATTTTATTCAGAGTAGAGATGTTAGAAAGAAAACTCCTTCACAAGTATCGTCATTCCGAACTAAGAGTTGCGTACAGGATTTAGCAAATCGAGCACACTCGTGTTATGTACACAGTTTTTGTAAACAGGGCACGAGTTATGTTTTTGTTCATGTGTACAATTCACCGGGTGTGTTCTATATCGTCACAGTCTGCTTACCACAACTGCACGGACTGAGAGTATATTGTGTGTTTGTTTTGCTTTCGAACATGTCTACTCTGAATTTTCTGCATTACAGTATTAATATTTATCATTTATACACAACAAGATTGCCACCTTTCCTAAGGATTAAGAATAAAATTAATTTGTAAAAGTGCAAGGACGTGTCAATCAAACCCGTCAAAAAATTTGAAATTTTAATATCTTTTAAATGAAATAAGATTTTTCATTTATTTTTGTGTGAAATGCTATTAAAATATATAACTCGTAACATTATAGAGAAAATAATAATTTCAAATCTGTGTCCAAGTACCTTTAAGTGAATCTAATGTAGCATCTAAGTTCTAAGTTCTCTAATGAATTACACAGCTATTTGTAAATAAACAACTTCTTAATAGTAATTTGGTAATAATAATATGTACATGTATTATTGTTTTTGTAAAGTTTTAGTTAATGAAATTGATGAACTTCAAGTATTAATTTCAAAAGCACACATGACTTGATATAGAATAATTTGATGATTTAATGTCAAGACAAAAAGAAAAAAAAATAATTTAGCATAATATCGAGATATGCATCGTATCGTGCTACTGTATCGAGATACGTATCGTATCACAAGATCTGTGTATCCTCCCACCCCTAACATTACCGTGTAATTTCATTTACTTATTCCCATTTTTAACTCCTAAAATACCACAAGTATAACTAATAAAATAATAACACAATTTGACATCATGACATCTACTTCCGAATGAATCTTACACATTTCTTACATGATTCTTACACGAAAGTCGCACGTTTCTCACACGCTTGCTACACGACTTGCACAAAACGCTCGCACGACGCTACACGGTTTGCACGAAATGGAAAGCGCATGAAAGTTACACGCTTTTTTTGGGTAGTAGCACGTCTCAGGTCTGTAACAATGCAGTGCATCTTTCAAGTCATTTAGTCAGAAGGATCTTAAGTTATGGTCTGGTCTTGTTTTTCTTAATTTGACCTTGAATGAAGAAGGTGGTTTAGGTCATTTTCAAACAAATCTTCAATTACATTATTCCAATTGGATTACATGCGCTGATATTTTTTTCAATAAAATATCAAATATTTGCCAGATTCGATGTGCTGCCTATTAATACAATAATGCCTGTTTTTTTAGTGGACTGCCTCTTAATTCTTTACTGTTTCTTATCAATTCTCGGTAAAATAATTTGAAAAGTTCAGAAAATGGCACAGATTTGTTTTAAAATTGATTTTAATGATTTGGGGGCTTTATTTTGTAACCTTGATCTTGAGCCTTACAAAGGCTGATTTGTTAAACAGGTTGACCCCAATGGGTTGGAGAAAAAAAGTGTCGACCTATCATTAAAATAATTATGGTAGGAACTTCCAGTGTTTTTCCATAGCAGTTATATCCCAGACAAGATTTCAGACAGACAGACAGACAGATAAGGTGATTTCCATATATTACAGACAGTAGGGGTGAATGGACACATCACTACAGCTTAAGTTAGATATTTACTCTTTCTCAAGATTGTCCATTCCAAGCTGTTGCATCCTTGTTATTTCCTTTTTTGCCTTTGTCATCAAGTTCTGCTTGGCTTCAAATGTACTTGACTTCATGTAGTTCACAATGTGTTGATACTGACCATCAGCAAACCGAGCCAGAGAAAGATACGCATCTAGAATTGTATCCCCTTTCTCCTCCAAGCTCTCTAACAAACTCACTGTCTGAAGGAATATCATTTTGTCATCATTCCAAAGTCCTCATTCTCAAAGCATAGATAATTTCTGAATTCACGGGACAAAAAAGCTTACTACAATTTAAGTATTCCTTGCCTCATTTCTTCCATAAATTTGAAAATAACCTTGTACATCACAACGTGACAATATCTTACCTTTTCAAGATACTCTTCCATAATGGTGTTGGGATCTTCTAAATTAGTTTCTGCTGCCCAGTTTCCATACATACTGAGGACTCTAGGGTACAGCTTTGCTGCTTCCAAGTTGCTTTCTTGTTTCTTATTGAAATAAAAAAAATAAAGTGCCCCATCACTGCATGATACGCCTGTCAAATAATTTCTATCATCATGAACAGTTTAAAGTGCAAGAAAATAATGTCAATCTTGATTCCATGATTTTCCCATTCCTTAAAGTATTTGATGTTTACACCCCTGTGGTGAAGGCATTAATTATAAAAAAATGTTACATCATAAATGTGTTAGACCTTGTCGTATCCCCATCATATTAAGCAATATCAAATTAGTCTTTTTAAAACAACTTAATCTATACCAAGTTAAAGCTGAACAGGATTCGTAAAAGGAATTTGTCCACCATTTTTGTTCCCGAGTCTCGCTACTCTGCAGACCCCTATATATAGGGCAAAACTTAGACACTGTTCAGTGTAATCAGTCGAAACCGAAGAAGATGGACGTATGCTATACAGCACTCGGTAGCAAGAATAATAATGTAATATTTGGTCTAATGCAGGAAAATAAGATACCAAATAAGTTTACAATTATAGTTGTATAAGTCAGTGCAGTATACAAACACGTAACTGCAAAATAATATAAACAAAGGTAATGCAAGATAACCAGCACGAACACGGGTCGCCATTCCACACCGATGCCCGTGACAATAAAGCAGTCAGGTGTAACAAATGCGACGAGTATACCCTAGTATTGATGTATCATAGATTATGCTATCGAAAATGGCGTATGCCTATTTACGAGTCGTGTTCAACTTTAATTTTGAAACTACAAGGCTGGCCATCAAATGACATATGCTATAAACTGACAAGCAGTTCTCCTGTCTTATTCCCAAAGGAAACAGATAAGAGCTGCTTGATCAGAGATGCTCTACAGAAATGACTGAGACAGCTAGCCTTCTTACATTGAACTCATTAATCTTTAACTGGATGCTTGTCCACTCATTACTCCCAAGGGATGAATGGATCAGAACTATCTACCATAAAACATTTTTTTTTAAAATACTGCATCATAATTTTTTTTTAGATTTAATGTCAGACAGGTTTTAATCTGCAATTCATATAGACAAATGGACATGCTAATTCCAACCCCACTCAAATAAAATGAGTTTTAAAAATATTATATATAATATCAGATTAGTTTACTATGCAATATCAAATTAGTTTTAATTACTCTTCATCAAATTCATTTTAAACCTTGGGCTAGCCAACAAGAACTATCTTTAATTCAACAGGCTGACACCCATTTGCCCAATTCCAAAGGGATATAGATAACACCTGCTTGATCAGAGATGCTCTACCAGTTACCTCCTCACACTAAACTCATTAAGTTCTCTCTGATTTGACAAGCAATTTTCTGTTATCAAAATTCTTCTTGACCAGCGCTTTATAATTATACCTATGGGAGAGATGGAATTTCTCTTATAACATACATTACATTAAATTTTGTTACTGTTATAGATTGCTGTAAAGTATACAGCTCTGCATACTTTTTAAACTCACATGGTTTTACGCACAAATAAAGGTCATATGTTTCCAAAAATATTTTATAGCATAATAGCAAAACAACAAGGTAATGCACATAAACTGTATTTGATATCCTTTGTCAAGGTAACACACCCCTTAAAAAACTGAATGATTTTTTTAAAAGACTCTCTTAAAAGATTTTAAGCAAAAAAACAAGAGGCCTATGGGCCACATCACTCACCTGAGCACTAAGGGTAGGAAAAAGTAGAAAATGGCTTTTTATTGTAAAGTTTAAATCCAAAAGTAGTCCCATGACCAATCATGGATTTGCTATTTTTTAGAAAATGATTTTTAAAGAATTTTCCTATACATATCTTTAAAAAATTTGGTCGGCCATTTTGGCCCCGCCCTACCCCCGGGGGTCATGATTTGAACAAATTTGAATCTACACTACCTGAACATGTTTCCATATAAATATGATGAATTATGGCTTTGTCATTCTTGAGAAGATTTTTAAAGAATTTTCCTATATATTTTTATGTAAAAGTTTGGTCAGCCATTTTGGCCCCGCCCTACCCCCGGGGGTCATGATTTGAACAAATTTGAATCTACACTACCTGAACATGCTTCCATATAAATATGATGAATTATGGTTTTGTCATTCTTGAGAAGAAGATTTTTAAAGAATTTTCCTATATATTTCTATGTAAAACTTTGGTTGGCCATTTTGGCCCCGCCCTTCCCCCGGGGGTCATGATTTGAACAAACTTGAATCTACACTACCTCAGCATGCTTCCATATAAATATGATGAATTATGGCTTTGTCATTCTTGGGAAGAAGATTTTTAAAGAATTTTCCTATATATTTCTATGTAAAACTTTGGTTGGCCATTTTGGCCCCGCCCTATCCCCGGGGGTCATGATTTGAACAAACTTGAATCTACACTACCTAAGCATGCTCCCATATAAATATGATGAATTATGGCTTTGTCATTCTTGAGAAGAAGATGTTTAAAGAATTTTCCTATATACTTCTATGTAAAACTTTGGTCGGCCATTTTAGCCCCGTTCTACCCCCGGGGGTCATGATTTGAACAAATTTGAATCTACACTACCTGAACATGTTTCCATATAAATATGATGAATTATGGCTTTGTGATTCCTGTTAAGATTTTTAAAGAATTTTCCTATATATTTCTATGTAAAAATTAGGTCGATCAATTTGGCCCCGCCATACCATAGGGGTCATGATTTGATCAAATTTGAATCTAAACTACCTGAAGATGCTTCTATATAAATATGATGAATTATGGCTTTGTCATTCTTGAGAAGAAGATTTTTAAAGAATTTTCCTATATATATCAATGTTAAACTTTGGTCGGCCATTTTAGCCCCGTTCTACCCCCGGGGGTCATGATTTGAACAAATTTGAATCTACACTACCTGAACATGTTTCCATATAAATATGATGAATTATGGCTTTGTCATTCTTGAGAAGATTTTTAAAGAATTTTCCTATATATTTTCATGTAAAAGTTTGGTCAGCCATTTTGGCCCCGCCCTACCCCAGGGGGTCATGATTTGAACAAACTTGAATCTACACTACCTGAACATGCTTCCATATAAATATGATGAATTATGGCTTTGTCATTCTTGAGAAGAAGATTTTTAAAGAATTTTCCTATATATTTCTATGTAAAACTTTGGTCGGCCATTTTGGCCCCGCCCTACCCCCGGGGGTCATGATTTGAACAAACTTGAATCTACACTACCTGAGCATGCTTCCATATAAATATGATGAATTATGGCTTTGTCATTCTTGGGAAGAAGATTTTTAAAGAATTTTCCTATATATTTCTATGTAAAACTTTGGTCGGCCATTTTGGCCCCGCCCTATCCCCGGGGGTCATGATTTGAACAAACTTGAATCTACACTACCTGAACATGTTTCCATATAAATATAATGAATTATGGCTTTGTCATTCTTGAGAAGATTTTTGAAGAATTTTCCTATATATTTTTATGTAAAACTTTGGTCTGCCATTTTGGCCCCGCCCTACCCCCGGGGGTCATGATTTGAACAAACTTGAATCTACACTACCTGAACATGCTTCCATATAAATATGATGAATTATGGCTTTGTCATTCTTGGGAAGAAGATTTTTAAAGAATTTTCCTATATACTTCTATGTAAAACTTTGGTCGGCCATTTTGGCCCCGCCCTACCCCCAGGGGTCATGATTTGAACAAACTTGAATCTACACTACCTGAGGATGTTTCCCCCTAAGTTTCATCTTTCCTGGCACAGTGGTTCTGGAGAAGAAGATTTTTAAAATATGCCACCAAATTTTCATTAATTCCCAACTATCTCCCCTTGAATGAGGGCGTGGCCCTTCATTTGAACAAACTTTAATCCCCTTCACCCAAGGATACTTTGTGGCAAGTTTGGTTGAAATTGGCCCAGCGGTTCTTGAGAAGAAGTCGAAAATGTGAAAAGTTTACAGACAGACAGACAGACGGACGCCAGACAAAATGTGATCAGAAAAGCTCACTTGAGCCTTCGGCTCAGGTGAGCAAAAAAATGATGCAAAAATTATAATGATTCTTCAATATCATTTTAAAAATTCATTTACTATAGTTTTTGCAGTAGTATGTGGTATGTATGTAATATTTAATTCAATTCTTAAACATTAATATTTTTCAATGAACTTTGATTATATATCATTTTCCTCTCGGTTTCATTGGGATCTAGTGACAAAAAAGGATAAGCTGCACATGGAAACCATGCAAAAAGGTAAGATTATTTATTATTTCTTTTTAAAAAAAAAACATGTTATTGTTACTATTGAAAAGATTTTTTCCTACATTTTTGGACTTTGTTATTTTGAGTAAGACAAATCTCTCTTGATGCTAGACTTCAGATCATTACTTTGAGAAATGCAAAATTAACATGGAAAGAAGTAGAACAATAGATAACAGCTGAGATACTGCATCTCCATCTCACACTACGGCCTCATGTGACGGTATAAGTTACATGGCACATTGCATGACTTGCCTAGACAAGGGAGAAAAAGCAAAGTCACCCACAGACAAGAAAGAGTGATAAAGAACCTAGCGTTGCAAGATAGGAGATTTACAAAAAGAGAGCTGAAAACAAAGATTGTAACCAGGATATCCTTAAGTGAAATGACTCTAAGAAAGAACAAGAGGCCCATGAGCCTTATAGGTCACCTGAGTATCCCATAAAAACTTTACAACAATTGAATTTGATTCATGTTTTAAACCTGAGGCCATGAAATTCACAATTTCGAAAGAGGCACTATTGCTTATCATAATTGTACACTTAGAATGCTTACTTTGGTTACTTAATACCCAGAGGTAAATCAAAGTAACAAAGAGAAAATGCATTTCCACTTTGTAACCAGTTGTGCACTCTATCCCACAGGAACCACAGACCCTGGGCTTATATACTGTACAGGGGGAAAATAACTCGCGGTGTTAATATTCGCTATATTCACGGTGTGAACAAATCCGTGAATTCAAGAAACAGTGAATAAATTGTCAATAATCTCCATGTTTTATTTGGAAAATTGAGAATAGACTACGATAGATTTATATAGGTGTTCGTGCAGTCCGTGGTCATTTCAGTAATTGCGAGTAGTACTGTCATTCAATTAATTTTAATTATCACGCTTTACTTTAATTCAAATCGGCAGATAATAATTTGTGTTTTTCAGAAGCTGTTTTAATAGCTAACGCTACATGTTTCATCAATCAAAACACGTGAGCCATGGATTTTGATTACCCGTGCGTAACTTATGTTACCACGTGTATTTGTTACCTGCATTCTCATGCATATTAGTTCATGTAGTTTTTATCGACATTTTGGTTTTTAAAAATCGTTCAAATACATATCGAACTTACTGACGAAGGAAGTGTGGAGGGATATTATTTTGTAGAACTACATAAAAAGTTTTATTTCTGTCCAGTAGTTTTTCGCTGCGTTGTATTGAAGATCTCGGGTGCACATGCACTCATCTTAATAGCATATAGGAAAGTCATTTAACGTTTAGGGACTATTTATAACTGCACTTGTGTTAATTAATTATTTATAAAATCTAACAATTTTATAATAACTTACCCTGTTATTCGTGAAATAAAGACATAACGCTTATTAATATCGTTTACCTGTAGCTATGGTATGGATTAAATGGAGACAAGGGAAGTAACTTTTATTATTACATACCAAATTCCGCGAATTCAAGAAACCGCGATCGTGTCAGATGAGAGAAAAACGTGAAAATTACAACCCGTGAAATTAATCCCCTATACAGTATTTCAAAATTTTGGAAATTTTAATATCATGAATTTTATTTCATCATAAATTGTTGATTAATACCAAATTTCAAAGCATTAATATATTTTCAGACTATGTACCCCCCTCCATATACCTCTGACCCAGGGGCCCAGAAATTAACCGTTTTGGAAAAGGCAGCTTTCTTCATCATAATATGTACTTAGATGATTGGCATAATACCCAGGAGCAAAGGAAAAGATTTTCAAAGAATTCATGCATTTTCATTATATAAACATTAGAGCCCCACCCTAACACAAGAAGCCCTAACCCAGGGACCCTGAAATTCATAAATCTCAAGGAGGCATCCTTCCTCCTCATAACTATGTACATAGAAAAGAAGATTTTCAAAGAAATAATTCATTTTCACCATGTAATCTTTATAGCCCCGCCCTAGCACTAGAACCCCTGACCCTGGGCCCATGAAATTCACAATTTTGGAAGAGGCAGCCTTACTCAACATACATATGCACTTGGTTAATTTATTAATGCCCATGAGCAGAAAAGAAAATTTTCAAAGAAATAATTCATTTTCACTATATAATATCTTTATAGCTTCGCCGTAGCACTAGAACCCCTGCCCTGGGGCCATGAAATTCACAATTTCGGAAGAGGAAGTATTATTAAACATAACTATGCACTTGGTTAGTTTATTTAATGCCCATGAACAGAGAAGAAGAATTTCAGAGAATTTATGCATTTTCACTATATAATCTATATAGCCCTTCCCTAGCACTAGAACCCATGACCCTGGGCCCATGAGATTCACAATTTGGAAGAGCCAGTTTGACTGCTTAATGTCCAGGAGTAAAGGAGAAGATTTTTTAAAGATTACAATAATTTTAGTGGTTTTGGCCCCACCCCCCAGACCCCAGGGGGGCAGGGACCAGGAAATTCACAATTTATGTTCCCCTTCACCAATAAATGCTGTATACCAAATTTGGTTGAAATTGGTTCAGTGGTTTCAGAGAAGAAGCTGAAAATGTTCAAACGTTAATGCACAATGCACGGTGATGGATGAAAATGAATATCAATTGGTCACTTAGGTGACCTAAAAAGTTAAACAAGTATGAAATTGAGAGCTACATTCCTGCTAAAAAGCCATAAATTTAGAAAGAACAGAAACAAAGATGTTTGCAAACGACAAGACATCACAAACACATGATGAAGAAAGATTGGGAAAGTGATGTGTTTTCAGATGAAAGTTTGTTCAAATCTTACTTTACAATGACAGGAAAAATAGGTTGAGTTTGCATGGAGAAGAAAAGCTGAAAAGGATGATTCAAAATGCCTACAGTTACTGTGAAACATCCATATATCCAAATTTCATGCTGGGGAGTTTTTGGAGCAAACGGAGTTGGGGTTTTGAAAAAATATGAGGGAAACAATTTCATAAAAGCTGTAATGTTTTAAAGTTTATATCAACATGAGTTGGATCATATAGCAATAATAATTACCCAAGCCTTCATTTTCATATAACATTAAACTGTCATCCTCACACATGAGAAAGTAAACCTTACTTGCTCTAACATCTTCAATATCTTCTTTGTTAAGTGTTTGGCAATGTTTTGTTCTCCTCTGGACCAGAAAAGTTTTGCTTCTTCAGTCAGTTTATCAACTTGCATTTGGAAATCTGAGGCTTCACAAGATTTCAATTTACTGACAACTCCTTCAGCAACCTAAAATGTAAACCTCAACATGAGCAGAGCCTAAAACATACCAGTAGACCTCAACATTAACAGCCACTCAAGTTTATAACTTGACACAAGCAGAGTCTAAAACATAATCCCAAATAAAAGCAAAATCTAGAATATAAACCCCAAGATAGGCAGAGCCTAAGATACGAGGGGTGATCAAAAAGTTCGCGAACTAGTTCAATATTTACAAAACCATAATTCAGATCAGAATGAAATTTGGCACACATAAAGTCATACACATGTTCTATTAATAGCATATGTAATGATTCAGAAATGTTTTGCCCCATGTTTGTGATGTCACAATGTGCAGATGATGTCAATATGAAGAACACTTGTGACAAAAAATGATTGACTGTGTAGAAGTATTTAATAATTTGTATGGAGTTTATGTAGACAAAAGGCTTGCCAGATGTTTTGTCATGAATTGGATTGATTGTTTTAGTGAAGGAAAGGGAAATGTTTAAAATGGATATTTGTTCTGTTGCCCAGTGAAAGCAAGCTGTGGAAGAGATGTGCTATTTGTTTAGCAATTTGATATAAAAGATCGCCAACTTACAGTTAGAAAATCAGTTGAATATCTTAATTAACACTAAGATAATTATTAAATCCCTAAAGTATCTTTACTGTAGACTTAAAACAAGTAATAACAAGCTAATTCAGAGAATTTGTGTCCCCCGCTTATGGAAAAAGTAAACCATACGCAGTTCGGGAAGGGGGGGGGGGGTGTCGGATCCCCTTGACTGAATTTGTAGAATTATTAAATGTATACATGTATACATGTATACTGAAGCAAATAAAGTATGCCAATATGGATATAAAGGTTTGATTGCTTATTCTTTATTATGTGTATAGAAGATTCTTTTTATATGGAATATTTATCACACTGTAATGATAATTTTATGAGTTTGTACAAGCCAGACCTAATAAATTTTTCTTTTCACATGCATAATACTATCATTTAGTAAAAAAAATGTATTTTTAAAAAAAATGGATCGTTCGGGATGCGAACCTGAGACCTCTTACAAGTGAAGAGAGAGACATACCACTAGACCATGGAGCCTCTTTAATCTAGCGAGAATGATATGCAAATATGAAGTCACATAGATGTACATATTAACGTTCGATATTGTCAGAATCTTACACAATGCATGGTGTCTTATTAAAGTTTATAAAACAGTTCTAATATATGTAATAAAAATATTAAGTCCATCAAGAACCTGTTTAATACGTAATGACTCTCCTCATGCCCCTGTGCTAAAAATAGCGACATGTAATACAATAAATACTAATAAAACAAACAGGGCGGGACACTTTGAGAGGGGAGAGAGAGGTCCTAGGGAGTTTTGATATAAAATTACATTGCATAAGCTCAAAATCTTCTTGAAATATCGCCCGGAAATGATAGTGTTTCATACAGACAGAATGTATAAATTTACAACCTAGAACTTTGACCTTTTGACCTCAAAATCAATAGGGGTCTTCATTAGGCCACAGGGAGTTGTTATGTAAAATTTCATTGCAAAAGCTAAACAGGTTTTCGAGATATCGCGCAGAAAGGAAAGTGTTATAACAGAGAGAATTTGCGAATTTATGACCTTGACCTTTGACCTTTTGCCCTCAAAATCAATAGGGGTCTTCTTTAGTCGATAGGGAGTTGCTATGCAAAATTTCATTGCAAAAGCTCAAAGGGTTCTCGAGATATCGTGTGGAAACGAAAGCGTTACGAGACAGAAAGACGGACGGACCCAAATTAATATCCCCCACTTTTCAAGCGGGGGACAAAAAAAAGTACTTCGAAAAAAAAAATTGATTGCCCAAGATGCGAACCCGGGCCCTCTCACATGTGAAGCGGGAGATATACCACTAGACCATGGAGCCGCTTTAAACTTGCGAAAATTATATGGAAAGATGAAGTCACATACATGTATATATTCACGTTTGATGTTGTCAAAATTTTACACAATGCATGATATCTAATTTAACCTGTATTAAACAGTTCTAAGTGATGTAATAAGAATATAAAGTCCACCGAGAACCTGTTTTATACGTAATAACTCTCCTCATGCCCCTGTGCTAAAAATAGCGACATGTAATACAACAAATACCAATAAAACAAACGGATGGGGACACTTTGAGAGGGGTGAAAGAGGTCCTAGGGAGTTTTGGTTTAAATTACATTGCAAAAGCTCAAAATCTTCTTGAAATATCGCCCGGAAATGATAGTGCAACAAACAGACAGAATATATAAATTTACGACCTTGAACTTTGACCTTTTGATCTCAAAATCAATAGGGGTCTTCCTTAGGCCACAGGGAGTTGTTAAGTAAAATTTCATTGCAAAAGTTCAAAGAGTTCTCGAGATATCGCACGGAAACGAAAGTGTTATAAAAGACAGAATTTGCTTATTTATGACCTTGACCTTTGACCTTTTGACCTCAAAATCAATAGGGTTCTTTTTTCATCCATAGGGAGATGCTATGCCAAATTTAATTGCGAAAGCTCAAAGGGTTCTCGAGATATCGTGTGGAAACGAAAGCGTTACAGACAGACAGAAAGACGGACAGACAGCTAGACGGACGGACAGATAGACCAAAATTAATATCCCCCACTTTTCAAGCGGGGGACAAAAAACGGGGCGGGACACTTTCAGTTTGAGAGGGGAGAGACAGGCACTGGGAATTTTTGGTATGAAAATATTTTTGTCCCCCGCTTGAAAAGTGGGGGATATTAATTTGGGTTTGTCCGTCCGTCCGTCTTTCTATCTGTCTGTAATGCTTTCATTTCCACACGATATCTCGAGAACCCTTTAAGCTTTTGCAATGAAATTTAGCACAGCAAATTCCTATGGACTACAAAAGACCCCTGTTGATTTTGAGGTCAAAAGGTCAAAGGTCAAGGTCATAAATAAGCAAATTCTGTCTGTTATAACACTTTCGTTTCCGCGCGATATCTCGAGAATCCGTTGAGCTTTCGAAATTAAGTTTTACATAACAACTCCCTGTGGCCTAATGAAGACCCCTGTTGATTTGAGGTCAAAAGGTCAAAGTTCAAGGTCGTAAATTTATACATTCTGTCTGTATGAAACACTATCATTTCTGGGCGATATTTCAAGAAGATTTTGAGCTTATGCAATGTAATTTTATACCAAAACTCCCTAGGACCTCTCTCACCCCTCTCAAAGTGCCCCGCCCCTTTTGTTTTATTAGTATTTATAGTATTACATGTCGCTATTTTTAACACAGGGGCATGAGGAGAGTTATTACGTATAAAACAGGTTCTCGGCGGACTTTATATTCTTATTACATCTATTAGAACTGTTAAGTTTAATAAAGGCTAAATAAATCAAACACCATGGATTGTGTAAAATTTTGAGAATACCGAACATGAATACATACATGTATGTGACTTAAGTTCTGCATAGACTTGATTCTATATGAAGCGATTCCATGGTCTAGTGGTATGTCTCTCGATTCACATGTGAGAGGTCCCGGGATTGAATTTTGCCGGGAATCCAGAATTTTTTTTCTTTTTTTTAAAAAATACTTTTTTTCTTTTTTTTTTTTTTTTTTAATAAATGATAGTATTAAGCATGTGAAATGAAAAATTTATGAGGTTATAAAATCATCATTACAGTGTGATAAATATTCCATATTAAAATAATCTTCTATACACATAATAAAGAATAAGCAATCAAATCCTTATATGCATATTGACATACATGTATTTTATTTGCTTAAATATACATGTATACATTTAATAATTCTACAAATTCAGTCAGGGGGATCCAACTTTTTCCCTAAGTTGGGGACAAAATTGTCTGAATTAGCTTGTTGGTTTAAAAATATATTCATTGCAAAAGCCCGAAATCTTCTTGAAATATCGCCCGAAAACGATAGTGTTACACAACAAGAGGCCCAAGGGCCTTGAATCGCTCTTCTGATAAATTATACAATCTATCCTAAACCTAAGATGCAACAACTGACAAAGTTTGATGATTCTTAGCCAGTTAGGGCTGAAGATATTTAAATGTAACAATAAAATACTATAAGTAGGTCATGGTGACCTATTTTTGATTGAAATTTTCTGAGGACACACGATGCATTCATTGACAAAGTTTGATGATTCTATGCCAATAAGTACTTGAGATATTCAAAAGTGGGTCACAGTGACCTACTTATTGGTCAACATACTCCGAAAACCCAAGGCGCATCAACTGATAAAGTTTGACAATTCTAAGCCAATAAGTACCCTAGAATACTTAAATATAGCCATTAATGTCACAAGAAGGTCACCGTGACCTATTTTTTGATCATCATTCTCCGAGAACCCAAAATGCATCAAATAACAAAGTTTGATGATTCTAAACCAATAAGTACCCGAAATACCTAAATATAGCCATAAAATGTCAAAAATAGGTCACCTTGACCTACTTTTTGGTCGACATTCTCCGAAAACCCAAGATGCATCTACTGACAAAGTTTGATGATTCTAAGCCAATCGGTAACTTAGATATTCAAAAGTAGGTCACCATGTCCTACTTTTTGGACAACATGCTCCGAAAACCTAAGATGCATCAAATAACAAAGTTTGATGATTCTAAACCAAATAGTACCTGAGATATATAAAACTATCCATAAAATGTCAAAAGTAGGTCACTGTGACCTACTTTTTGGTTGGAATTCTCTGAAAACCCAAGATGCATCTACTGACAAAGTTTGATGATTCTAAGCCAATAAGTACCTGAGATATTTATATATAGCCATAAAAAAAAGTAGGTCATCGTGACCTACTTTTTAATCGTTAATCTCCAAAAACCCACGATGCATCAACTGACAAATTTTGATGATTCTAAGCCAATTAGTACCCGAGATACTTAAATCTAGCCATAAAATGTCGAAAGTAGGTCACAGTGACCTACTTTTTGGTCGACATTTTCTGAAGACCAAAGATGCATCAATTGACAAAATTTGATGATCATAGGTCTAATAGTATTGACAGTATGCCTTTTAAGCAATTTGAAAACAAATGCTTGCAGACATCAAAAAGTAGGTCACAGTGACCTACTTTTTCATAAATATGTTTTAAGTCATCTAGTTGCATCAACTAACAAGATTCGGTGATTCTAAGCCTCTCCGTGTCTGAAATAATGGGATTAAATGTTTTAGAGAAGATTAGTCATAAAATTCAAAAAGTAGGTCACGATGGCCTACTTTTAAGTTGATGTTATTTGTGGACCCAAGATGCACCAACTGACAAAGTTTTATGATCATAGGCCTTAAAGTGTCCAAAATATGCCTCCAAATCAATTTGAAAACAAAAGCCCGTAAAATTAAAAAAGTAGGTCACCGTGACCTACTTTTGTATTAACATGATGTCAAGTCCTGAGATGCATCAACTTACAAGATTTGATGATCCTTGTCTTTATAGTAAGCAAAATATACAAGTTTTTAATAAGTGTAAATTTTGGTCAACTTTGAACTGACCTTGTATCTCGCCCAGGGTCAAACCCAGGGTCATGCCTTGGATAATTTTTAATTTTCAACATATCCCAACCCTTGTATGTAAGTTTGGTGAAAATCTGCCCGGTGGTTCTGGAGAAGAAGATTTTTTAGCAACCAGTACTTTTGGTTTTATAAGGCTGATTATCTCCCCTTGTTTTAGGGTCCCAGCCCTAGTTTTAGTATAAATGGTAGCCCTTGGCCCAAGGATACCCTGTGACAAATTTGACAATAATTGGCCATGGGGTTCTTGAGTTATGGCCAATTTTCTAAAAAGTTACCGCACACCGCACGACGCACACCGCACAGATGGCCATAGCATTAGTTCTTTGAGCCTTTGGCTCAGAAGAGCTAAAAACAGAATGTATAAATTAACGACCTTGAACTTTGACCTTTTGACCTAAAAATCAATAGGGGTCTTCCATGGGCCACAGAGAGTTGTTATGTAAAACTTAATTTCGAAGCTCAGCAGATTCTCGAGATATCGTGCGGAAACGAAAGTGTTATAACAGACAGAATTTGCAAATTTATGACCTTGATCTTTGTACCTTTTGAACTCAAAATCAATAGGGGTCTTCTCTAGTCCATAGGAAGATGCTATGCCAAATTTAATTGCTAAAGCTCAAAGGGTTCTTAATATATCGTGTGGAAACAAAAGTGTTACTGTACAGACAGAAAGACAGACGGACGGACGGACAAACCCAAATTAATATCCCCTACTTTTCAAGCGGGGGACAAAAAAGAAGGCACCCCTACTATATTCACATTGAATAAACGACCCTCCAAAGACAGAGGATTTGAGTTTTGATGGTCACCATGCTCATTCTGGAAAAGGATATCAACTAGAGCAAAGCTCTTTGCAACAAGTAGGTCTTCCGTCCTGTTTGACCGGAAGTAACTTTTATTTGAAAAAAAAGAGAAATGACATCTCTAATGATTTAAATCTTACAAATCTATGTTGAAAATTGCAAAAGTAAGCCATTTTTTGCTACTTCCTGTTTGACCGGAAGTGACGTCGACAGACGGAAAATAAAGTTTTATGCTTCCAGTGACAATTTCCCCAAAACATGTCAAAAATGGCAAAAATATGCAGTTTGGGACTACTGCCAGTTCGGCCGGAAGTGACGTCACAGGACGTATTTTGATGACATCAGTAGATTTTACCAGAGATTTTCAACAACTTTGCTTTTTTGATGTATAACAAATTCTCAATACCTTTTGAGATATCTGGAAAAAAATTTTGGCCCCTCTAGATCCCTTAATTAAGGGGTCAATTAAATGTTCTTATAACATTTGTAAGATTTCTAATTCTGCACAAAATGTTCTATATATTTTAACAAAATATTTTTAGTTTAGAAGATAGAAGACAAAATATGAGTAATTTTTTGCTCTTTTAAGCGTTCTAATTTTTTGACCCCTAATATGGAGCCATTTTGATTAGAGCCTAAATCGAAAAACAAAAACCAATGTGCACAACTTCAATTCTTCTATTATCTAAAATCAGTAGAATTTCTGCTCCAGCTTTAGCCTTTGTCTGGAAACGAAAGCCTATAAATTTTCGTTTAAAGGGAAATAACTTAAAAGCGGAAGTGACTTTTTGAAATTTTAGACAGCATTCTGATAGAGTTTTGTAACTTCTAGTATCTCTGAAAATTTGAGCGAAATCAATTGAGAAATGAATGAGATATGAGGCTTCAAAGTTGGCGATACTAGGAAGTGGAAGAAAAAAAAAAGAATAATAATCTTTACCAACAGAATTATGTACACTAGGTCTTCCGTTGGAAATGGAAGACCTTAATTTGCCATTATCCACCCATACTATTGCCAAGTATTTTGGCCATTTCTGAAAAATGGACTGTTTTTGTTATAAATAATAACTTGCATGGTAAGAAATATCAGAGTCTGAAAAAACTTGAAGCTTCTGTGGCAGAACGGTACAGTGCATTTCATGTGACCGCCTATATCACGTGATCAGTGCATGGGCAGAACAGCTGCAGATGCATGTTAAAATCGGAGAGGACTACTATTGAAAAAATTTCAACATTAAAATTATATCATTTTTTTTTTCAAAGTTATTCAATTAGTTCACAAACTTTTTGATACCCATTGTATAATCCCCAACATGAGCAGACCATAAAATATAAATCTCAACATATAAAGCAGAGACTAAAATATAAATGTCAACATGAGCAGAGCCTACAATACAAAACAAAAATAAAGACCATGCAGAATGTAACCTAAAATTTAAATCTCTAATAACAGTAACCAAAGCCTCATAGGGAACTTCTACATCTATACAGGTACAAGAGGCCCATGGGCCTTAAGGTCACCTGAGGATCATGTAACAACTTTCCAGAAATTGAATTTAGTTCTGTTTGAAAAAGAGGCCATGACATTCATAAGTTTGAAAGAGGCACCATTCCTCATCATTACTATACACTTAGAAACTTAGAGAGTACAATAAATTTATACCCATAGGCAGAGTGCGAGAACACAAAACTAGAGGCACATGGGCAACATTGATCACCTGAGCACAAGGGCTAGGAAAAAGCACAAATCAGTTCACTATTAAACCAGAAGTATCAATGTCGAGACTGAAGCTCTACTGGTTTGTTCTTATAGAAATGGAAGGGAAAAGTTCTTAAGCTGTTGGGAATTAAAACTTTACCACAGTATAAAAAGAATAATGATCCTTGATTAAGTCTTTTTATGTTCTTAGTATAGTCTGCTTGCATGCCATATTATATTATAATCAGATTTAAACTGCAGGAGGAGTAGCATTTTGAGATTCTTTTAACAGAAATTTCTATTTTTAGTTACCATGGCAACACTGTTCATCGAAATCAAAAACCGATATATAGAATTATGTATCTTAGCGTAGTCTACTTGATGTGCCAAGTTATATTGACATCAGACCTTAAAACATGTAGGAGGAGTAGCATTTTTAAAGAATTTCACAGAAATTTCTATTTTTAGTGACAACGGCAACACCGTTCATCGAAATCAAAAACTGATGTTACAGAGCTATGTATCTTACAGTAGTCTACTTGTATGCCAAGTTATATTGAAATCAGACCAAAACTGATAGCAAATAAAGTTTTAAAGAATTTCACAGAAATTTCTATTTTTAGCCAACAACGGCAACACCGTTCATCGAAATCAAAAATCGATATGACAGAATTTTTGTACAAATATTATTTTTTATTTTGGGTCTACTTGTGTGAATATAAAGTACATATATATTGAAATCAGACCAAAAATGATAGATATCATTTGCATACCACAGTAGTATTTTGAAAGAATTTTACAGAAATTTCTATTTTTATTAACCACGGCAACACCGTTCATCGAAATCAAAAACCGATACACAGAATTATTTATCTTAGTGTGGTCTACTTGTGTGCCAAGTTATATTGAAATCAAACCAAAAATGAAAAAGGAGTAATTTGATGAAAGAATTTCACAGAAATTTCTTTTTTAGTAAGTTTAACGGCAACACCGTTCAGTCATGTTTAAATTATCGAAATACAAATTAAAAATCAAAAACTTTGTGCTGTTATCATTGAAATCACATTTAAAATGAAATTAAATTTTGTATGAATTCAATAACAGAAAGAAATATATTTTATGTGAGTCACAAAACACCTTTCTTTGAAATCAAAAACCGATATATAGTAATTTAAAGATATAGCTGCATGTAGTCTACTTATGTGCCAAGTTATATTGAAATCAGACCAAAACTGTAGGAGGAGTAGCATTTTGAAAGAATTTCACAGAAATTTCTATTTTTGCAACAACGGCAACACCGTTATCGAAATCAGAAACCGATACACAGAATTATGTATCTTAGTGTAGTCTACTTGTGTGCCAAGTTATATTGAAATCAGTGCCAAAACTGTTGGAGGAGTAGCGTTTTGAAAGATTGTTTACAGACAGACAGACCTCCTTGTAGAAAACCACTAGCTCAGACCCCCCAACAGACGGACGTACCAGGACGCATTACTATCGCATAACCCCTGGTACATATGACCAGTCAAGCTAAAAATTTGCTTGGGGGAGATTTAAATTTTATACTATAAATTGAGGATGCATCAGTTTCAAAGTCTTGTGTGTTTGGTTAATATTGACAATTTAGGATTTCCTTTGCCCAGGGATGCTTTGTATCAATTTTTTGTTTAAAATTACCTAATTTGCATTTGTAAAAAATAGAAAATGTGAAAAGTTTACAAATTGGGCCTTACAGCTTGTACAGACATATAAACTGTTGGGTAGATCTGCATGGATGATGGACAATGGGTGATCAGAAAAGATTGAGCTTTCACCTCAGGTGAGCTAAATAAGACAACATACAAGGTATCTCCTATTCTGTATTGCAAGTCTTGTTAGGCATAGTAAACTTCTGCATGCAGACTTGTACTGCATCTGTTTGGATGGGTAGCACCTGGAGTACCGAGAGTACTTGATTAAGTGTAGATCAAACTCATTAAAGGAGGGCCTCTCTTGTGTCCACTTTGTCAGCATATTATCAAATTAATTCTTGGCTGTAAATACAAATTATAGAATGGCTTTTTACAATCTTCAGAGATTTGTAATGCAGATAAAATGGTCGCATTTGTGACCAAAAAATGGGACTGGACACCTATTCTCCATTAATCTGTCCAATTAACAAAAGAAAGTATGGGAGCCAATGCTCATCTAGCAATGCCCAACTTTATCATGTTTATATATACAAGATTTCTATTCAAGACAAAGTTTACGGATAAACAGTAAGTACTGATATCTGATTTGAACAAAAATCATATGGACCATATATGTAAGGCGACAAAGAATGTGCTAAAATTTCAAGCATCTGCAACTCTTAAAATTTGCATTTCAAAAAAAAGCTAAAAAATTTATTTTTGGTATGGACAGACACGCGGATAAACAGGAACTTGACATTGAATTTTAAAAAATTGTAAACACATGTGGAATGCCTTAGCAAAGAAGGTGAGCTGTCAAATTTTTAGCATCCGTGATTAGTAGTTGCTGAAAAACTGCATGTCTCAAAAATTTTTGTGTTGCTGATATATACAGATGCACAGATAAACAAGTTTTTGACATCAGATTTGAACAAAAATGGATCCCACCATATGGCTAGCCTCAGCAAAGTATGGCTGCTGTAAAATTTACCGGTAGCATCTGCTGAGTAGCTGCTGATAACAGGTAATAATCAAATTTGTTATGTATGGTACAGACAGATAGAGGCAGTGTACGAAATTC
Organism: Saccostrea cuccullata; assembly: GCF_032062105.1. Lineage (NCBI taxonomy): Eukaryota > Metazoa > Mollusca > Bivalvia > Ostreida > Ostreidae > Saccostrea > Saccostrea cuccullata. The sequence continues at coordinate 43,087 of NW_026940767.1, forward strand.
TCATTATCCGCATAAAAAGTGTACTAAAGACGGGAGATACCAGATGTGGAAATTTTACTGTGCATCAGCCCGCTTGGACGCACTAATTTTACCCTATTCCCTCCCATATTTTGCAGATAAATGGTTTATAAGGTAAAGATCAAATTTTCAATATACATGCATAAATAATACGGTGACCAGGAAAGACATAAACTAAAATAAAATTAATAAATTGTAAAGATATATGAAAGCAAGTACATTTTAATCTAATTTCCTCTGTTTTCACGCATGAAACGATATCTGCGTATTTTGAGATTCAGTGACTTAAAAAATCCTACAGGATCAACACAGTATATAAAAGCCCTTGAAACTGCAGAGCAACTTGAAAGTACCTGTAGAAGACTTCTTTGAATAATTCATATGTCTATATTAGACAAATTAAGCTAGTGTATTTCAAAATATGAACTTTAGCCAAGGTAACATGGTGAGCTTTATTCAATGCTTTGTTATAACTACTTTGTTTTAATTAAATTAAGAATGCAGGATCTAAGAATCCATCTAATTCATTCTCAATATTTTTACCCATTTAATAATTTAAAAAAAAGTTTTAATATAGAAATAACACATTCATTTTTTTTTAAAATATAAGTTTAATGGCAAATAAAATCCAGGAAACAGTTCTCTTGCTCCTTATAATGAGAATTATAATTGTTCTTTCTTTTTAGTTAAAATAAAGCAGACTTGTTCTTCAGAATATTAGTGTTCTGTTAATATACCAGTATATATAAACATTGATATTACCCTGAATATTTTTATAAATGTACATTCAAAAAAATTGAAAAAAAAACGACAATGATTTTTTCCTAAATCCATATTGAAAGTGAACAATTAATGAAATTTTAAGTTGTCATTTTTATAAATAACAACATGTGTACCAAATTCCAGTGGATGTGTATTAATATTAAAAAAACATATCTTGTAAGTTGCGTATCCTGAAGTTGTTTTGTTTTATACTACAGTGAAATGTGTGACTTTTTAGCAGGGCTGACAGATTCGTTGAAGTAGTCAGCCCTGCTGGTCCACCTGAATTTTTTCCGAGTTTCGTACACTGATAAAGGCACCTTTTTTCATCATAAATATATATACTTAGATCATTGGCAAATACCCAGGTGCAAAGAAAAAGATTTTCAAAGAATTAAAGTATTTTCACTATATAACCAGAAAACGCACTTACACAAAATGGGTAAACCCCTGATACAGGGCCATAAAATTTACAAATCAGGTTGAGGCACTCTTGCTCATTATAACCATATACTAATTTAGTTTATTTGATATCCAGGAGCAGAGAGGAAGATTTTCAAAGAGTTAATGTTTTTTTCACTATATAATCAAACAGGTAAACATGATAAACAATTGGCAAAGAACCCCTCACACTGGAGCCATAAAATTCACAATTTTGAAAGAGGCACTCTAACTCATTATACCATGTACTTAGTTAGTTTATTTAATCCCCTTCCTTGCAGTAACGCATTTTAACGCATATACAAATATATTTCTAACGCAATATCACGCTTATACCATTTCCCCGCAATCACACATTTTCACGCACTTAAAAAAGTCCATTTAATATTCAATTTATTATCAGATTCCTTCTATTTTATACTTGCTTTTCATCATAAAATAAGAAAAGTTATTTTTTAATTAAAATATTACGTGATAATATTATTTACGCTAAACTTTAGAGAAGCTTGTACCCCGCTATAAAGTGCTTGCGGGGAAATGGTAACATAATATTACTTATTATGACTAAAGCTATATGTTATACCACACCTTTGTTGTAAATGGAGTTAATACCCAGGAGCAGGGCATTACATTCTCAAAAGAATAAATGCATTTTCACTATATAATCAAAAGAAGCACTTCCGCCCTAACACCAGAACCTCTGACCCTGGTGCCATAAACTTCACAATTTTGGAAGAGGCACTCTTGCTCATCATAACTATGTACTTAGTTAGTTTATTTAATACCCAGGAGCAGAGAAGAAGATTTTCAAAGAAATAATGCATTTTCACTATATAATCTATAGAGCCCCGCCCTTATATCAGAACCCATAGCCTCGGGGGCTATAAATCTGGAAATTAGTTGAAAGTACTTATGAATGTATACTTTATAGGTATAATTTCTTCTGCATTAGTGCAAGGCCAAGGAAGCAAAAATTTTTACAGATTTCATTAATTTTGATATCATCTGGCCCCACCCCTCAATCAAGTTTTGACAGCAAGATACAATCTGTCTTACATATATCTGTTTGCCCCTTCACCCACAGATGCAGTATACCAAAATTGGTTGAAATTGGTTCAGTGGTTTGTAAAGCAAAATGTTCAAATGTTAGCAAACGATGCACGACACACAACACATAACGACAGACGAAAAAGGATAAGGATGAGTAATTTGAGTGACACAGGTGAGTTTAAAAACACTGACGTATATGCAAAAATTTCTTTTTTAAGAATGAATTTTAACAAATCAGGTTCTGTATATATGAGTTTTGGTGCTATAGTTGTGGTAGTGACCGCTTACAGATTTTGTTAACCAATTGTCATCGTTGTAGATCTCCTTGCAGGACGGCTACAAATTACCAGCTGTAGATGAGTTGTAGAATGGAAGTTGTAGGCTGTTAGTTGTAGTGGTAGTTGTTGGCTGTTGAGTTGTAGTGGTAGTTGTTACATTTTTAAAAGTTGTAAAAAATGAGTTGTACAGTAGTAATATTTTGCTGTTGTAAACCGCTGTTGAGTTGTCACGGTCAGCAGTGCCAGCTCTGCTGGTTGTTGTATTATATACAGAAAGTCTCGTAGGCTGTTGAATGGAAGTGGTTGTTTTCAGTAAAAATTTAAATTAATGATCATTTTATATTATGCCCTAGCTATAAGGGTTGAGTTGTTGTGGTAGTTGTAGGCTGTTGAGTTTTAGTGGTTGTTGTATGCTGCTGAGTTGTAGTGGTAGTTGCATGCTGCTGAGTTGTAGTGGTTAATTTTGTAACTGTGTATGTACCTTTTTTTTGTCAATGGCTGTCAGATTATGATAGATGTTTGTTGTTTACCTATTGACTTTGCAAAATTTAAAGGTTGTAATCATGTTGAGCCCACGGGCCTTATAGGCTTTTGAGTATTGTGTAACAACTTTCAAACAATTAAATTTGTAGCGGTTGTTGTAGGCCACGAAATTCACAATTCAGTGGTTGTTGTAGGCACCAGTTGCTTCTCATATTTATAGACTGTTGAGCATGGTACTCTATTTACTTAATGGCTGTTGAGGTAGATCAGAGTAACATTAAGAGAAAATGCTGAGTTGTACTTTATGCTGAGTTGTACTGGTAGAGCTGCTGAGGTAGTGGTTGTTGGCTGTTCAAAAGTTTTGCAAATTTTATCATAAAATGGTTGATTAATACCAAAGTAGCAGATTTAGGTATTAATTTATTTTAGTTGTAGGCTGCTGAGTCGTGGTAGTTGTAGGCTGCTGAGTTGTAGTAGTAGTTGTAGGCTGTTGAGTTGTGGTGGTAGTTGTAGGCTGCTGAGTTGTGGTGGTTGTAGTTGGCTGTTGAGTTGTAGTAGTAGTTGTAGGCTGTTGAGTTGTTGTGGTAGTTTTAGGCTGCTGAGTCGTGGTAGTTGTAGGTTGTTGAGTTGTAGTGGTAGTTGTAGGCTGTTGAGTTGTGGTAGTTTCTACAGACTGCTGGGTTGTACTCACACTCACTGTTGTAGTCACAATAAGATTACAGGTCCCGCCATCATTAGCCAGGTTATAACCTTGGTTACAATAACAGAAGTAGCTCCCTTCTGTGTTACTACAGGCCTGGCTACAGTTGTGGTTGTTAGTTGCACACTCATTTACATCTGTGAATAAATCAAATAAAACAGTTGTAAAATAAATTCAACACATTTCAACTGAGATTTCTAGTCAGCTGGTTTTAATTATTTTTATGGCTTTCAAAACAATAAATTTAAAGCATCATTTTAAAACCTTGACATGAGATGCCATCTGACTTCAGCTCAAATCCAGGTCTACAAGAACAGTTGTAGCTTCCTACTGTATTTGTACACAATTGATGACATCTAGCTTGGCCGTTGCTGCATTCATCAACATCTACAAATATGATTTAGACAACTTATTCAAGAAAACATTGAGAATGGAAAAGAAAACAACCCCTCTTTTACTGTACACAAACGAACCTTTTTTCTTCTGTACATTAATGTTTTTTTCTAGGAGCAGAGAAGAAGATTTTCAAAGAATTAATGCACACTATATTATCAATAGGGCCCCGCCCTAACACTAGAACCCCATTTTGGTTACTCTGGGGCCACAAAATTCACATTGAAAAAGGCACTAGCCATCATATCTACACTTATGTTTTTTTAATACCCAGAAGTAGAGAAGAAGATTTTCAAAGAAATCATGCATTTTTAAATATCACACAGTAGAGCCCTGCCCTAACACCAGAGACAGTGACAGCCTGGGTCATAAAATTGATAGGGAGGCACTCCACCCCACAGTTACAGGGGGTGGTTAGTTTATTTAATACCCAGGTGTTGGTGAAGATTTTCAAAGAAAAACACTAGATTCTATTAGCACTGACACATCTGACAGCAATACATGTTTGCATACTTATGAATTTCACAATTTTGGTAAATACTCAATGTCATTACATCTCTACAACAGTTTGCCTGCTTGATGTCCAAAGTACATGTTTATAGTAAATTTTTAAAGACTGCAATAATTTTGGTGGTTTTGGCCCCACCCCTCAGGCCCCAGGGGCGGGGACCATAAAATTCATAATTTTTGTTCCCCTTCACCCAGAGATGCTGTATACCAAATTTGGTTGAAATTGGTTCAGCGGTTTCAGAGAAGAAACTGAAAATGTTCAAATGTTAACACACAGACGCACGACACATGATACACGACGACGGACGAAAACATTAACATTGGTATCTACAACATCAGGTGACTAAAAACTTTAACTTCAACATTGATATTTACAACAAAAGATAAGATGTCATGATCAACAATAGGCCCAAGGGCATTGAATCGCTCTTCTGATAAATTGTACAATCTATCACTTCTATTAGAAGCCTCCAACTCTATTAGAATCATAAGACCCAAAATGCATCAACTTACAAAGTTTGATAATATTTAGCCAGTTAAGACTGAAGATATTATAATATAATTATAAAATACCATAAGTAGGTCACAGTGACCTACCTTTTGATTGAAATTTTCTGAGGACTCAAGATACATTAATTTTGAACAAAAGCTGATGATTCTAATTAAATAAGTACATGATATATTCAAAAGTAGGTCACCATGACCTACTCTTTGGTCACTACATTCTCTGAAAATCCAGATGTATCATCGGAAAAGTTCTATGATTCTAAGCCAATTAGTACCAGAGATAATTAAATATAGCCATCAAGTGTCAGAAGTAGGTCACGGTGACCTACTTTTTGGTCGACATTATTCAAACACCCATAATGCCTAAATTGACAAAATTTGATGATTCTAAGCCAATAAGTACCTGAGATATTCAAAATTAGGTCACTGTGACCTACTTCTTGTTGGACATCGAATGAAACCCTACGATGCCTCAACTGACAAAGTTTGATAATTCCAAGCCAATAAGTACCAGATATAATTAAATATAGCCATAAAATGTCAAAAGTAGGTCACAATGACCTACTTTTTGGTCCAGTTTTCTCCGAAAACCCATGGTGCCTAAACTGACAAAGTTTGATGATTCTAAGCTTATACGTATATTCAAAAGTAGGTCACTGTGACCTATTTTTTGGTCCACATTCACTGAAAACCTAAGATGCCTCAACTCACAAATTTGATGATTCTTAGCCAATAAAGTGCCTGAGATACTTAAATATAGCCATAAAATGTCAAAAAGAGGTCACTGTGACCTACTTTTTGGTCGACGTTCTGAAAACCAAAGATTCATCAACTTACAAAGTTTGATGATTTCAAATCAATACCAGAGATACTTATATATATAGTCACAAAATGTCAAGTAGGTCACCATGACCTACTGTTAGGTTGTCACTCTCCAAAACCCAAGATGCATTGACTTACAAAGTTTGATGATTCTAAGCCAATAAGTACTGGGATACTAAAATAAAGCCATAAAATGTCAACAAGGTCACCGTGACCTACTTTTAGGTCGTCACTCTCCGAAAACCAAATATGCATGGACTCACAAAGTTTGATGATTCTAAGCCAATAAATACCTAAAATTCTGAAATATAGCCATAAAATGTCAAAAGTAGGTCATCGTGACCTACATTTTGGTCGACATTTTTAAAGACCCAAGATGCATCTACTGACCAAGTTTGATGATCGTAGGTCTCAAGGTAATCAAAATATGTGTTTTAAACAATTTGAAAACAAATGTCGGCAAATTTAAAACAGTAGGTCACAGTGACCTACTTTTTCATAAACATGTTTTAAGGTCCAAGATGCATCAACTTACAAGATTTGATGATTCTAAACTTCCCGGTGTCTGAAATAATGGGATTTTATGTTTTTAAAAGGATAAGTCATAAAGTTCAAAAAAGTAGGTCACTGTGACCTACTTTTAAGTTCACATTGTTCAGGGACCCAAGATGCATCAACTGACAAAGTTTGATGACCATAGGCCTTAAAGTGCCCGAAATATGCCTTCAAATCAATTTGAAAACAAATCCCCACAAAATTTAAAGTAGGTCACCCTGGCCTAACTTTTGAGTTAACATGATGTGAAGTCCTAAAAGATGCATCAACTTACAAGAATTGATGATCCTAGTCTTCATAGTAAGCAAAATATACACGTTTTTATTAATCTAAATTTAGGTCAACTTTGAAGTGACCTGTAGACCACACCCTTTGCCCCAGGGTAATTCCCCATGCAAATTTTAATCTTCAACATATCCTGCATCCTTGTATGTAAGTTTGGTGATAATCTGCCTGGTGGTTATGGAGAAGAAGATTTTTTAGCAACCAGTATTTTTGGTTTTGTTTTCCTGATTATCTCCCCTTGTTAAGGGTTCCAACCCTTATTTTAGTATAAATGGTAGCCCTTGGGCGAAGGATACCCTGTGACAAATTTGGTACTGATTGGCCAAGGGGTTCTTGATTATGGCCTATTTTAGAGAGGCCCATGGGCCACATCGCTCACCTGAGTAGCTTTGACCATTCTGTTCATTACCAGATTTCCCCCTTGTAGTACATGCATCCCTAACCCTACCCCACTGATCATAATTTAGACATTTTGAAATCTACACTACCCCAGGATCCTTCCATGTGCACGTAAGTTTAAGCTTTTCTGGCTCAGTGGCTCTTGAGAAGAAGATTTTCAAAGATTTTTTCTATATATTTCAATGTAAAACTTTGATTCCCCATTGTGGCCCCGCCCTTCCCCCGGAGGTCATGATTTGAACAATTTAGAATCTACACTATACCAGGATGCTTCCACATAAGTTTCCTATATATTTCAATGTAAAATTTTGATTCCCCATTGTGGCCCCGCCCTTCCCCCGGGGGTCACGATTTGAACAATTTAGAATCTACACTACCCCAGGATGCTTCCACATAAGTTTCAGCTTTTCTGGCCCAGTGGTTCTTGAGAAGAAGATTTTTAAAGAGATTATTTCTATGTAAAACTTGATATATTTCTATGTAAAATTTTGATTCCCCATTGTCAAAGATTTTTCCTATATATTTCTATGTAAAATTTTGATTCCCCGCCCTTACCCCGGGGGTCATGATTTGAACAAATTAGAATCTAAAATATGCCAGGTTGCTTCCACATAAGTTTCAGCTTTTCTGGCCCAGTGGTTCTTGAGAAGGTTTCCAAAGATTTTTTCTATATATTTCAATGTAAAACTTGGATTCCCTATTGTGGCCTTGCCCAACCCCTTGGGGTCATGATTTGAACAATTTAGAATTCTACACTACCCCAGTATGCTTCCACATAAGTTTCACCTTTTCTGGCCCAGTGGTTCTTGAGAAGAAGATTTTCAAAGATTTTTCATACATATTTCTATGTAAAACTTGGATTCCCCATTGTGGCCCCGCCCTTCCCCAGGGGGTCATGATTTGAACAATTTAGAATCTACACTATATCAGGATGCTGCCACAGTTTCAGCTTTTCTGGCCCAGTGGTTCTTGAGAAGAAGATTTTTTAATGACCCAACCCTATTTTTGTCTTTTCTTGATTATCTCCCCTTGCGAGGGGATATGTCCCTTCATTTTAACAATTTAAATTCCCATTCATCCAAGGATGCTTTGTACCAAGTTTGGTCAAAATTGGCCCAGTGGTTCTTGAGAAGAAGTCGAAAATGTGAAAAGTTTACAGACGGACGGACAGACAGACGGACGGACGACGGACAAAATGTGATCAGAAAAGCTCACTTGAGCCTTCAGCTCATGTGAGCTAAAAAGTAAGTGTTTCTATTGTCTTTTATTTACAAGTAAATTCTTTTCTAAGAAATTTAGGGGCAATACGACACTACTAGTCCTATCTTGTTCTTTATTACAGACAGACAAACAAGGGTAAAACAGTATAACATCCTCTCCTTCTGATCGGGGGTATAATACATATGAATTCAAATATTATATTGTTAGGAACATAAACAGATTTGTTAAACAACAAAGATTTTCATAAAATATAGAGCATATAAAATACTGTAGACCAACTTTTATGCACCTGTGAGAAATATCCGTGAGTTTCATGACCTTCTTTAACATGCGACTATTTATTGACGTGAACCAATTATTATAATTTGTATTTGTAGAAAATGTTTAATCAGTCGTGAAAATTAATCGTCCTGGATTGACTTCAAAATGAATAATCATGAATAAAAGATGACATAGTAGTTGGTTTACAGTATCTTACTGATGGTATAAATAGCTCAAACCATTTTCTTTCTCAGTTAAAACAAACCCTGTAATTGCTCTGACAGCCTGGTCAATCTGGTAGATACACTGCAGATCAGAGAGGATGGGATACAGACATCTACAGCTCTCCATGCTGGCATCTCGTAATCTGTCTAAAGCATTTTTCCTTGTAGGTAAAAAAAAAAGTAAAAGTTTAAAATCTTACTTCATATAACAATTTCAAACACAACAAAAAAATATCGCTTTAGTTTTAAATTTACATGAATTTTTTCACAGAACAAAGTAGAACTGTCCAAAAGGGACAAATACCCTCACTGAGTTTTTCAGAGAAGGTGCCAAATCATGAATATGTGATAGATCTAAGAGGTATTCACAATTTCACAAACATTTAGAATAAAAATAAAATTAATTGCTTATTATATTTTTTTTATGAATGAAACTAATGTGCAGCCTACTAAGAAATCAATAATAAAAATATTGACCGGACATGAATTATAAACTTTTTTTTCTTTCAGAGACCTTGAAATTGCCCAAATGACCTTGGGTCAAAGTCATGAATCACCCTCAGGTCATGAACAATTTTTGTGAGAAGTGGTTTATTCCAATGTTCCTTTGTAAGAAAGATATGCACCCAAACTATAAACTTTTTTCTGTTAGTGACCTTGAACTTGCACAAATGACCTTGATTCAAGGTCTGAACAAACAGGCAGCAAGACAGAATTGAGCAAATTCAGATATAGTCAAACCTGTATTAAGCAGTCATCTACAGGATGCATTAAAAGTGACCTTAATGGAGAGGTGACCTTTAATCTTTTTTAAAGGAATTTATATTCAAATGCATGTATGTCAGTTTTGTGTTTATACAAGTTTATCTTTTGAAAAAGATAGGTGAGCTGGCGCCGTGGCAATTTTTAAAACACAGAAAGGAGGATCCGTGATCAAGTGATTTATTTTGCTGAATTCTTTAATTTTTATCGAGGCTGGAGAGTGATAAAGTTATAATTGTTTTGTGAAGTGTATTTTATAGACACATAGGTAAAGAAATAAGGTTTTTTTGGTGTTGACCTATTGTAGTTTTGGTGCAACGGAACATTTATAACATTTACTGGAGAGGGGGAGAGTCTATATAATATGGAGAAGATGCCAATTGAGGCATCATATGAGCTGGTTTAAGAATAGAATTTCTTGGCAATGTGGCAAATAAAATATAGGGGAGTTAAAAAGAATATAGAAAACAAGTAGAGCTTTTTTAAAAAGCTGTCTTTAGCAAAACCTTAAACAGTAAACTGATCTACACCTATCAGGCCTTATTATTCTTTTGAATCTCTTATATATTTCTACCACGGTTATCACTCGGTCATCTCCGTAAACTTTGACTGGCTGAGATCTTTCGTACCTTCTTCAGACAAGAAAGGGGTAAAGAATAATAACAAATTCTAAAGCCTGCAAGAAATAAAAATCAAATTTTATTTACAATGAAATTAAAGAGACCTTTTTAGTTATTTCTATAAAAAATATCAGGTTATTTAGAGTTAATTACTGCTGATTTTATTGTTCGCTTTGTCATATTTTAAGATTGTAAATCTTGAAAAATTGTTAAGTCATAGAAGTCATAACTTAGATTATCAGAAAGTTATCTCCCTTGCCTTGAACACCATTTCAACCAATGAAATAATTGAAAACAATTTCTACCGATCACAAAAGTAGAGGAAGTGCATAGTCCGAAGACTGTAAAAAACTTCAACTATATACATGTAATACCAAGGAAGACGGTAAAGATGTGAAGTAACTTGGTCCTTTGGATCATCTTTGTCAAGAAATGTTAGGATAAAAGCCAATACACATCAGATTTTTTAAAAAATAAATAATGGATTTATTCGTTATTTTTTGTGTAAAGTCTTGTTTCTGCAATTTGTAAGATTGGCTGAATTGACCAATCAGATATTAGGGTCTATCTTTGGTTGTGCTTATAGACTTAAAAAAAAAACTCCCTGTCTTTGTTTAGAACAATCAGATAATGACTCGGGCTTTTCCATCAGAAAAAAAAACAACAAATATGTAGTTGTCTTTTTTTTCTTCCCCAGAATGCACGACCATGAAGCAGAGCATGCATATTCAAGGAATTTGGACTAATGTAGTTGCTAAGTAGTACTCAAGAGCACTAGCAATTATGTATTTTACTACAAAATATACAAGAAAGTTAGGTATTGGACATTAGTGATTTCACTTTTTTGTATTCAGTAGATGCATGACTTTTGTAGATGAATTCAAACTAATTTTAATGAATTCAAAAACATTTAAAATAAAATACCTGTATATTGAATCTTACAGAATGTTGCATATTATCCCTCATCCCTCTTTATTTAAAACTGACTTACACACAATTTGATACAAGTGAGGTCAAAGTCAAATAAAGGGTCAAGGTAAAAAATGTTGATACGGTTGAATTGCTCTCATCAGTATGAAACAGCATATGAAGTTTGATAAAATATCTTCAACAGTATTTTTAAATCGGAGCTAAACACTAATTAAAGATAAGTGAGGTCAAAGTAAAGGTCAATGTCAAATAAAAGATCAAGGTCAAAATGTTGATGCAGTTGAATTGCTTACATCAGTATGCATCAGCATATGAAGTTTGACACTGATTTAGGAAAAGTGAGGTCAAAAGGTCAAAGGAAACATCAAAGTAAAAAATGTTGATGCAGTTGAATTGCTCTCATCAATATGTATCAACATATGAAGTTTGATAAAAATATCTTGAATGTTATCTTTAAGACTGAGCGAAACACTAATTAAAGATAAGTGAGGTCAAGGTCAAAGGAAAGGTCAAGGTCAAAAAATGTTGATGCAATTGAATAGCTCTCATCATTATATATCAACATGTGAAGTTTGATAACACCATCTTGAATGACATGTTTAATTTACAGTTTAAAACTGAGCTAAACACTAATTCAAGAAAGTGTGGTCAAGGTCAAAGGAAAAGTCAAGGTCAAAAAATGTTGATGCAGTTGCAAAGCTCTTATCAATATCTATCAGCATATGAAGTTTGATGAAAATATCTTGGATAGTTTCTTTGAAACTTAGCTTTGAACAGAGCTAAACACAAAGTATGACGGAAAGGATGGAGGGATGGAAAGACGGAAGATGGACATGACAAACTATATATGCCCAGGCCATATTCATGGCAGGGCATAACAATTATAAGGGATGTTTTGTTGTGGAAACAGTGAAAGAAATATGTTAAGAACACACAGTTAGTAATATTTTGAGATGACAGTTTAAAAATACAGATAAATAAATTGAAAAACAGCGCATTTTTTTGGGGCACAAAAATATGTATAAATATACATTTTTTTTTTTTCAATGGGTGGCTATCTACCTCTGTCTGTCAATTTTTTTTTATGGAGAGCTGCAGATCTGCAGCTACTGTGTAACAAGAAACAAATCAAAAATATAATTTGAAGAGAAATGCCAGGTATTTTAGGCTTATGGTGATGGTGACAGGTACTTCAGGATAACTAGTTCAATTTTTATACATCAAACAAGTTACAAAATGCATTGTAGTGTCGCTCACTTTTTTATTTACAGTGATTTTCATTGGGGTTTATCCTAGATTTAATTTTTTTTGTATATGCCAGTTACTTGGGGGTGAATTTCACATTTTACTGGAATATGTCACCTCGATTCAGTACTTTCAGTACTTTGATTTACATTAGTAACAAAAATTAGGAATCAACTGACTCCAGATCAGGTCACGTGATTGGACAAAATAGCCACTAAATACAGGGAAAAGTGGCAATTTCTTTTGAAATTTGATGACCGCTGACCATGTTACATAGGTTACACAGTGACTGCTTAATAGAGTTACTATATACTGTATATGGGGATAATAACCTGAGGTGTTTATATTTGCTATATTCACAGTGTTAATAAAGCCATGAATTCAAGAAAAAGCGAGTACAGTAAAACTCGTTTAGTACGAACATGGATATAGCGAATTCATGGATATAGCGAAGTTTTTATGGAACCCCGGCAAAATTCTTACAAATTTTTGTAAAATTTTACGGTTATAACGAACTCTGATATAACGAATTTACGGATATAGCGAACTGAATTTGAGTCCCGCTGAAGTTAAATATAATGAAATTTACATCTTTTATAACGAACCCTCAAAGATTATAAAAAAAATGATAAATTATACTTACTTTATTTCCTTTTAGCATTTTGTATATAAAATTCAATTCATAAGAAAACCTTAGTTATCGAAGATATGCCTTGTAATATATGCTTCACTAATATAGTAGGTAGTTATTCTTGAAGAAAAACATGCATAGTGCGAATTTGCTATAATGGTTATAAGAATTCGTTATACCAATATAACGAATTACGGATATAGCGAATTAAATTCACAGGTCCCCAGGACTTTGCTATAACCGAGTTGTACTGTAGGTTTTCGTATAAATTGATTTTTTTAAAAATTGAGAATAAATTAGTCAATACGATAGGTATATGTACATAAGAACAAATGATAGAATGCATGTTACTTAGTAAATACGAGTAATACTTGTAATTCAATTATTTTAATTATCACGCTTTACTTTAATTCAAATAAACAGCTAATAACCTGAACGCCAGATGCTGGGGCCATGAAATTTACAATTTTGGAAGAACACATGAGCCTTATTCCACCCTAAAACCAAAACCGGCAAACCAAGGGCCATGAAATTCACAATTTTGAAAGATGCAATCTTGCTGATTTTTATGCCCTGCCATGAATATGGCCAGGGCATATAGTGTCTTCCGTCCTTCTGTCCTTCCATCACACTTTGCGTTTTGCTCTGTTCAAAGCTCAGTTTCAAAGAAACTATGCAAGATCCCTTACAGAAATTTCTGATAAGTGACTTATAAGTGATTTATTCTTTTACTTATAAGTTGTTTATTCTGGACTTACACTTCACTGATACATTTAACTTATAAGTGACCAATATGTTACTCATTAGGATTTTATATGCAAATGAGCTGCTTGACCTATAAGTGACTTATAAGCCAGTATTAGCCACTTATGCTTTATGTTACTCATTAGGATTTTATATATAGTCACTTATAAGTGACTTATAAGTCAAGCATTAGTCCCTTCATACTTTATCAAGTATTAGTCATCTATAAGTCATCTATAAGTCACTTATAAGTGAAGTACAACACTACCAGTAAGATCTTAATTTAGAACAGGACTTCCAACCATGCAGGGGTTGCATGATATGTTCAAAGCTATGTTTTACATATACACATGTATATCTGCACTTTAGATGAAATAATCAAGTAAAAGTTTTCTGAAAAAAAATCCCTTTCATATGAAAATTCTTTGATGATGCAAACTTAACATATTAATTCAGTTTACAAACAAGAATGTTGAACAAAAAGGCAACAAGATTTAATGACCTTGAGGCTTCTTCAAATTTATGAAATCTAAAAGCAACTGAGTCAATTGATTCAAAATTTCAGGCAAAGGAAGTTAAAATAGAGAGATGATGTAAATAGAACCTACTTGTTGTACCTGATGTGAAGGCATACTCAAAATAAATCTAAAATCTCTAACAGCCTTTCACAGACACAAACTTGGTTTCAAATTCTTGTTGCTGATCTCTGCAGAGACAAACTTTCTGATTGGCTACCTTGAATACCCATAATGCTCCTTGAGAGAAGTCTAGTATATGGTAAAAATTCTAAGTCCACACTTATACTTGCTCATACTATACTGATCTTCACTTATAAGTGAGGTATAAGTGAAATATTCACTGATATGTAGCTCATCTTTACTTATAAGTGAAGTATTAACGAAATCTGTTCCTCACTTTTACTTACTTTGACTTATAGTAAACTTATAAGTAAATTAAAAAAATTATAAGTGACTTATATTTACATTTCCAATGTCTTTGTCCGAGATAAAATTACCAATTGTAAATGTAATTGATTTCCTCATGAATGTTTTGGCGCGGTTCCAAAAAAAAAAACAAAACCCACGTGTAGGGCGGAACAACAACTAGAGAGAAGCAGGCTTGGAGCCCGTGGATTGGCGGAATCAAAGCATGTAAATTACTGTTTAGCTCAGTTTTAAACATACCATTCAAGATGGTGTTATTAAACTTGTGTGATACATACTGATGAGACGCTATTCATCTGCATCAACATTATCACACTTTACCATTCCATTGATCCACTTCATGAATTCGAAAAATAAGACAGTTATTCCTTAAATAAATTGCTAATAAGTGGATTATAAAACACTTATAAGTTTCTATTAGTTTTTTATACGCCCGTCTTAAGACGGGACGTATTATGTTATAGGCTTCGTGTTCCGTCCGTCTTGTCCGTCTGTCCGTTGTTGTTAGCTTTTTGGTTCCGGCTCATAACTTAAATACTACTAGGCCTAGGATTATCAAACTTTGTCATCTGATGCATCTGGGTAGAAGGTGTGTCGCGCACAAAAAGTAGGTCGCTCTGACCTTTAATTAAAGAAGTTATAGCCAAATATGGAAAAAAACTCGGCCCATAACTAGAAAACCATAAGACCTACAATCATCAAACTTGGCCAGTTTATGCATCTTAGGTAGAAGGTGTGTCGCGACCTATTTCAAGGTCACTGTGACCTTTAATTTAAGTGAATTTTTAAAAAAAAAATGTGTCTTTTTACTATTCATTTATACGTCCCAAATGTTTGTATTCAAACTTCACATGCTGTTACATACTAATGGTGTGCATTAGTGCAATTAAACTTGAGTTTTCCTTTTGTATACATTTTTGACTTAAAAAATGTTATTTAACCTTAATCCAATTTGACCATGTGTGTGTTGGTGACGACCTTGACATACCCATGGGAGCCAGTTGGCGGGAGTCCGTCGTGAAACGGGGCGTGTCTGCGTCTTTGAGCCAACGATATTAGTGACTTTAGTTCTATTTATTGTAAATAATGGCTGTGTAAATATATTGTGAATATTGGTATTTAATTTTCAAGAAACCAAAAAAAATTTTTATCAAACTTCATATGTTGATACATATTGATGAGAGATATGCAACTGCATCAGCATTTTTGACCTTTGACCTTGACTTCACTTTTCCTAAATCACTGTCAAACTTCATATTCTGATACATACTGATGTAAGCAATTCAACTGCATCAACATTTTTTTACCTTGACCTTTTATTTGACCTTGATCTTTCCTTTGACCTTGACCTCACTTATCTTTAATTAGTGTTTAGCTCAGTTTTAAAGATACCATTCAAGATATTTTTATCAAACTTCACATGCTGTTACATACTGATGCAGGCAATTAAACTGATCAACATTTTTGACTTTGACCTTTCCTTTGACCTTGACCTGACATATCTTTAATTAGTGTTTAGATCAATTTTCAAGAAACCATTTTAGATATTTTTATCAAACTTCATATGTTGATACATATTGATGAGAGATATGCAACTGCATCAGCATTTTTGACCTTGACCTTGAACTCACTTTTCCTAAATCACTGTCAAACTTCATATGCTGATACATACTGATGTAAGCAATTCAACTGCATCAACATTTTTTTTTACCTTGACCTTTTATTTGACCTTGATCTTTCCTTTGACCTTGACCTCACTTATCTTTAATTAGTCACAGTTTTTTCATTCAAGATATTTTTATCAAACTTCACATGCTGTTACAAACTTCATATGCCTTTCCTTTCCTTTGACCTTGACCTCACTTTTCCTAACTCAGTGTCAAACTTCATATGCTGATACATATTGATGTAAGCAATTCAACTACATCAATATTTATCAAATTGTGTTTAAGTCAGTTTTAATCAAAGAAATCATTCTAGATATTTTTATTCAAACTTCATATGTTGATACATGCTGATGCGAGATATGCAACTGCATCAACATTTTTGACCTTGACCTTTCCTTTGACCTTGACTTCTCTTTTCTTAAATCAGAGTAAAACTTCATATGCTGATACATACTGATGTAAGCAATTCAACTGTATTAACATTTTTGACCTTGACCTTTCATTTGACCTTGACCTCACTTTTATCAAAATGTTTTTAGTCAGTTTTAAAGAAACCATTTATAATATTTTTTTTTCAACTTCATATGCTGAAACATACTTTTCAACTGCATCAACAGTTTTTTACCTTGGCATTTCCTTTGACCTTGACCTCATTTTAAAGAAATTAGTGTTAAACTTCATATGCTGATGGATACTGATGTAAGCAATTCAGCTGCATCACTATTCAAGATATTCTGATCAAATTTCACACACAAATACAAATTTTCATGTTACATTACTAATATACCCTTGGCGGGGCATTCATGTCCAATGGACATATTTCTAGTTTCTATATACTATGTTAGTTTATTTAATACCCATGAGAAAAGAAGATTTTTAAAGATTTAATTTTTTTTCACTATATAATTAAGAGCCCCCCTTCCCCCCTTACACCAAACTCCTGACACAGGGGCCATGAAATTCAAAATTTTGGAAGAGGCACTCTTAAGTTCTATATATTAAGTATATGAAATTCACAATTTTCGAAGAAGCACTCTTGGTCATCATAAGTATGTACTTAGTTCGTTTGTTTAATATGCAGGAGCAGAGGAGAAGATTTTCAAAGAAATAATGCACTTTTACAATATGATCTATATAGCCCCACCCTAACACCAGAAACCCTGACCCTGGGGCCATGAATTCACAATTTTTGAAGAGGCACTCTTGGTCATCATAACTATGAACTTAGTTAGTTTGTTTAATACCCAGGAGCAGAGGAGAAGATTTTCACAGATATAATGCACTTTTACTATATGATCTATATAGCCCCACCCTAACACAGAACCCCTGATCCAGGGGCCATGAAATTTACAATTCTGGTAGAGGACTCAATTAAGGAATGTTTTTAAGTTTTGTGTGAGTTATTGGTGTGTGAATCACACAGACTTGTCACGTAGGCATATGCCTATGTGCAAGTCTGTGTGATTCACACACCAATAATTCACACTAAACTTAAAAACATTCCTTATATTTACATTTTACATGTTTGGAAGCAACTAAAATATACTCAATATTTGAATTTCTACTGTATTTACTATTTCTACTGGATCAGGTCACTGAGTATACACTTAAATGGTCTTCAAATCAATTTCACAATTGGTTAGAAAAACACAGCTAATGTTTTGCTAATTACATCAGTTTGACTGCTTGATGCTAAAGAAGAAGATTTTTAAAGGTTGCAGTGGTTTTGGAGCTGTCAGTCCCAAGGAGGGCAGCGACCATGAAATTCACAATTTTTGTTCCTCTTCACTCATAGATGCTTTATACCTAATTTGGTTGAAATTGGTTCAGTGGTTCCAGAGAGGAAGCTAAAAATGTTCAAAAGTTTACGACCAATGTCCGATGGATGACAACAAATGAAACAAGAGGCCCACGGGCCTTATAGGAGCATATGCAACAACTTTCAAATGATTGAATTTGTTTCATGTCTTCAAATCACAATTTCACAATTGTACTTAGTTAGTTTATTTAAAACACAGATTTTCAAAGAAATAATGTAAATATTGCATAAAATTACAATTTTCAAGCATCATAACAGTACTTGTTAGTTTATTTAAAACCTAGGAGCAGAGAAGAAGATTTTCAAAGATTTAATGCATTTTCACTATATAAGTAAAGTTTCACAATTTTGGTAGAGGCAGCTCATCATAACTATTTAGATTTTTAAAGGTTGCATTAATTTTACTGAATTGTGTTTTGAAGATTTTCAAAGATTTAATGCATTTTCATTATATAATCAATCCCAAGGAGGGCCATAAAATTCACAATTTTGGTAGAGGCATCAGCATAAATGTCTTAGTTAGTTTATTTAAAACCTAGGAGCAGAGAAGAAATTTTTGTTAATGCATTTTCACTATATAATCATAGATGCAGAACCCCTGACCCTGGGGCCATGAGTTTCACAATTTTGGTAGGCACCTTAATTTGTTTATTCAATACCCAGGAGCAGAGAAGAAGATTTTTGGTTGACAATTTTTGGTCACATCAACAGTTTGACTGCTTGATGTCCGGGAGTAAAGAAGAAGATTTTTAAAGATTGCACTATTTTTAGTGGTTTCCAGAGAGGAAGCTAAAAATGTCACCCACAGATGCTATATGCCAAAGAAATTGGTTCAGTGGTTTCAGAGAAGAACCAATGTCCGATGGATGACAACAAATGAAAAAAGATAGCAATAGGTCACTGAGTTAACTAAGGTGACCTACAAAGGATTTTAATAAAATGGGAAATAATTTTGGAATATACAGTTATTTTAAATCTGAATCAGTACTGCAGTTTTTCTCACCTTGCCATATCCAGAGCAGTGGACACAATAGAGAACTGAGAATGTTTGAGTGTACACAAGGATCTGTGTACTGCTTCATCAAAACTACATTCACTGCTAGAATAAAAACAAGAGGCCCTTGGGCCACATCGCTCACCTGAGATTGCTTTAACCATGTTTGTCTTTACCAGATTTCCCCCTTGTAATACGAGGGTTGATCCAAAAATAATGTCACAACTTTGATAAAATTGCTATAAATTGACGTAAAGCAACAAAATTACACATGATGGAAGCTTCATTTATTTCAAATCAGACCTGAAAAATTCAAAGGAATATAATGTATACTTTCCAAAATATCGAATTTTAAAGAATGTCCATTTATGGTAGTCGCCTCACCTAAATATAATGTCATATGACGGATATGCACCGTCATACTTTTAAGCGTTACCCCTGTTTATTAAAAAATATTTGTGATTCACAAACACTTTCACCAATTCCACTTTCTTTAAGAGTCCTTGGTACCATTATACACTCACTCATTTCATAATTAAGCTCTCTAGATCTGTCAAAATTTTTTGAACAGTAGCAAAGACAAACTTTTTTGACATCAGACACCACTGATTGAACGTTTCCATCCAATCTTCTATCTTTCGGTCTTTTTGTCCTCTGCTGATCATTCAGTGACCAATCACCCGCCCAAAGTTACTGAAACCATCTATTAAGATGTCTCTTATTTAGATTCTTTGTTCTGTAAGTCTGATTAATTAAGGTTACTGTCGCTTGTGATGATTCCCATATTTTGAAGCAACAAATGCGTTACAACTCGTTGAGCCATTTTTTTTCCCATTTCGACAATCCCTTTGTTCAATTTAACGGAGTAAATCAACAACATTTATGATCACAATAAAGTGCCATGCCACAGCATGATACGCCCGTCAAAAAATTACATTTTTCTTGAACAGTTTAGCGTGCAAGAAAATCAGGTCAACCTTGATTCTAAGATTTTGATGATTTTTCCATTCCTGAAAATATTTATCCATCCCCTGTGATGTAGGCATTGATTATAATAAATATTACATCATTGATAGATTTCTACGCTGGTTGTGTTAGACCTTGTCAAATGCCCATCATATTAAACAATATCAAATTAGTCTTAACACCTTAATCTATACCAAATTAATTTTGAAAAGAAAAGGCTGGCCATCAAATGACATATGCTATAAACTGACCAGCAGTTCTTCTGTCTAATCCCCAAAGGATACAGATAAGACTGCTTGATCAGATAGCCTTCCTACAATGAACTCATTAATCTTGTCTACTCATTACTACCAAGAGATGAATGGGTCTGCACTATCTACCATAAAAATTTTTTTTAAAACATATAAAATACTCAAAGATTTTTTTTGGTTGAGATTTAATGTCCGACAGGTTTTTTTATGTCATTCATATGGACATACTGATTCCATCCCACCCCATAAAATTAGTTTTTAAATTAATGATATTAATGTATAATATCAGATTAGTCTATTATGCAATATCAAATTAGTTTTAATTACTTTTCATCAAGTTCATTTTAAAACTTAGGTTAGCCAACAAGAGCTTTTTTAATCCAACAGGCTTAACCATTTGCCCAATACTCAAGGGATATAGATAGCACCAATGCTCTAGCTGCCAGTTAGCTCCTCACACTAAACTCATTAATCTCTCTCTAATTTGACATGCAATTTTCTGTTATCAAAATTCTTCTTGACCAGTGCTAGATAATTACACTCATGGGAGAGGTAGGATTTCTCTAACATACATTATATTTGTTATAGATTGCTGTCAAGTATATTCTTAAAAAAATAAGTATTTTCTTGATTTAACACTTTTTTAATAAGGACAGTGCAATACTCTTACATTATTTGGGATGTGAAAATGAAAAGTAATAAGACACATTTTTTTTTAAAATTTCACTTAAATCAAAGGTCACACCTTGAAATAGGTCGCGACACACCTTCTACCTAAGATGCATAAACTAGCCAAGTTTGATGATTGTAAGTCTTATAGTTTTCTAGTTATGGGCCAGAAAGGATTTTTCCATATTTGGCTACATCTTCTTAATTAAAGGTTAGAGCGACCTACATTTTGTGCGTGACACACCCTCTACCCAAGATTCATCAGATGACAAAGTTTGATAATCCTAGACCTAACAGTATTAAAGTTATGAGCCGGAAACAAAAAAGCTAACAGACAGACGGACAGATGGACGGACACGAAGCCTATAACATAATACGTCCCGTCTTAAGATGGGCGTATAAATACCATTGCCGTCATTTAATTTTCAATTAAAGAATAGAAAATGATGAGAATTGTGTCTTTTAAAAAAATTAGGAGATAAGATATTTTTTTAGAATCTTTTTAATGTGTTTGTCTTTTTCATTCTAAAAAAGATACGCTTTAAAACGTTCCGTTCCGTTGTGACACAGCGACACCCCCTATACTCTATATTTTAAACATCTACAAAATAAATCCAAATAAACATTAAATTAAAATTTCAATGTTAATTAGATTTATATTTGTGCATCTTTTGGTATATTGTATTTGATAATGTGACAGTGTCCATAAAAGATATGGACACTGTGACATTACTTTTGGATCAATCCTCATACCTATTGTGACCCCAACCTACCCCACAGGTCAATGACTGTCAAATTTGGACAATTCAAAATTTACACTACCCCATAATGCTTTCACATAAGTTTCAGCTCTTCTGGCCCAGTAGTTCCTGAGAAGTAGATTTTTAAAGTTTTTTCCCAAACGTTTACATGTAAAACTTGGATTCCAAATTATGGCCCCGCCCTACCCCCAAGGATCATGAGTTGAACAATTTAGAATCTACACTATCCAAGGATGCTTTCACATAGTTTTTCTGACCTATTGGTTTTTGAGAAGATTTTTAAAGAATTTTCCTGTATATTTCTATGTAAAACTTTGATTCCCTATTGTGGCCCCGCCCAACCCCCCGGGGGGTCATGAATCAAATAATATAGATTCTACACTACCCACGGATGCTTCCATATAGTTTTCAGGTTTTCTGACCCAGTTGTTCTTGAGAAGAAGATATTAAAAATTTTTTAAAAATATATTTATATGTAAAAGTTTGATTCCTTTTTGTGGCCCCGCCCTACCCCAAGGGGTCATGATTTGTATAATTTAGATTCTATATCACTGCAGAATGCTTCCAGATAAATTTCAGATTTTCTGGCCTAGTGGTTCTTGAGAAGAAGACTTTTCCTTTATACTTCTATGTAAATCTTTGATTCCCTATTGTGGTCCCGCCCAACCCCTGGGGGTCATGATTTGAACAATTTAGGCCAAAGTTTTTTTTTTTGGTTTATGATTTTTTCACCACAAAAATATGCATTGGGTGGTCGAAAAATAAAAATAGAAATAATTTGGAACCTTGACATATTTTTTCTCGAGCAGCATTGAAATCTATTCAAATAAAAGTAATAAACACAAAACATTTTTCAACTTTATTATTTTTTCTTAAGAACCATTCAGTTTTATGTCAACAAAAATGAATCGCACGCCAAATGACTCAAGAACAGAAATGGTAGTATCAGGATCTGTTACTGTCAATGGTTTTCATTCTTCCGAATTACAAGTCTGAGTTTCCGTAATAGACACATTGCACTGGGACAAATATGGGTAAATTTAAGTGCATCGCCTATTCTCTGGTCAGCCTTTCCACTTATGAAAAAGTTTTTGGAAACTCCGAAAGTGATGGATTGCTTTCACAACAAACTTTTTAAAATACGTTTGTCCCGCCATGTAGTTTGACAATCTGTATTTGAGCAGGTCATTTGAATGTTTGTGAGAGTCTGCCGCAGTACAGTTAAGGCGCACAATGGAAATATCGACAATATATTGTAATTAAAACTGTATTCATAATCGGGATGGCAATTATTTTTAGTACATTATTTATATCGGATAATTGTAATTATGGTTAATAAGTACATACTGAGAATTATTAGATTTTATATTTAGACTTGTATCGTGATGCGGAAGTCACGTGATTTTAGCACATTTACGTGCAGTATAGATGTTACTTATAAATTTCACTAGTGCAAGGGCATAACCAAGTTAAAATTCCAAGTTTAGTTTGTAAATATTTTCAACACGCATTCTAGTTTCTGAAAAGTGCTGCGATCCTATCTAAATTCTGCAATTTTATTGTTAAAATTATATTTGTATGACAGAATGCTGTATTTTTTGCTGGTCAATGGCATTAAATATTGATATATCTAAATTATATTTAAGATTTCATCAGGATCGCAGCAATTTTCAGATAACTTATTACTTCTAGAGTTGAATTGTAAAAGCTTACTATGATCCATTGAGTGTATGCACTTGCACTAGATCAATTTATTAAGACCCCCACGTAACCCTCCAATTTGCTTGCATGCAAATATAGGGCAGTATCTATTATATACGTAATATACAGAAAATAAATTAATAAAATCATAAAGAAGACATTGAATCCAAACTAATGGCCTATAACATATCGGTAACTAATGTTTTATTTAATTATAGAATACATTTTTTGTTGAAAAAATATTTGTTAATCTGCCTCTCACTGCATACAAACTGTGTCACGTTGTACGAAATGACGTCACATTGACAAGTGGATTGCGATCAGTGACTTGTTTATAACTTGTTATGTGGGATTTAACTAACGACAAAACAGCATGCTTTAGTAAGTTTTGATGAAGTTTGATGATTTCTTACAGGTTAAATTAGCAAATCACCTCATTTTATGGTATTTTAAACAATTGTTGTCTGACGTTTTTTGCTTATGATGTCATAGTTAAGTTTTCCAGTACAAATTAGGCTCCGCCCCCTTTTGTAACCTTAGCTGTGCTGCGATTTTAAAATGCTTTAATGATTAAGATGTGTTGTAACTTAAAAAAGCAGTTGTTTGGTCGAGAAAATTTCGGAATAAGAAGACTGTTTCGAGAGTCAGACACATTATGTTTATTTTCGTAAATAGGGGAAAAAAGGGTTGGCGGAATTGTAAGCCAAGAGAAAAAAAACTTTGGCCTTAGAATCTACACTACCCCAGTATGCTTCCACATAAGTTTCAGCTTTTCTGGCCCGGTGGTTCTTGAAAAGAAGATTTTTCCTATATATTTCTATGTAAAACTTTGATTCCCTATTGTGGCCCTGCCCAAATCTGGGGGCTATGATTTGAAAAATTTAGAATCTACACTACTATATGCTTCCATATACCATATGAGTGGAAATTTTAGTGAGATGCAAATTTAGCGATTTGTCCTTAAAAATTGGTATTTTATTTTTTTCGAGATGTAATTTTAGAGATTTTAGAAAGCTTACTAAAGAATCTATAACAAATAAAGTGCAATTAATTTTTAGCGATATTCAATTTTAGCGATTTTGACACCCTCGCTAACAATGCCAAAATTAAATCCTCACTAAAAATTCTACTTATATGGTAAGTTTCATCTTTTCTGGCCCAGTAGTTCTTGAGAAGATTTTTTAAAGACCTCACCCTATTTTTGTCTTTTCTTGATTATTTTCCCTTGTAAGGGGACTTGGCCCTTCATTTTGAAAATTAAATTTCCCTTCACCCAAGGATGCTTTGTACCAAGTTTGGTTAAAAATGGCCCAGTGGGTCTTGAGAAGAAGCCAAAAATGTGAAAAGTTTACAGACAAACAGACAGCTAGATGGACGAACGACGGACAGAATGTGATCAGAAAAGCTGACACTTGAGCCTTCAGCTCAGGTGAGCTTTTAATTAAAAGAATGGAAAATTTGAAAGCTAAACGATAATGTAAATACTTGCCAACAGAAACTACAGTGTCAATGATGTGTTGATGTTTTTAGAAGGTATAATGCCAGAGCTTTATCATTCCAAAGATTGTTTTACCTTTCATCCATGTTAAGATCCCACTTTCCTACTTTAATTGCAGACTTGAAGATAAGATTTCTTATTGCACCAGACTTTGGATTTGGATAATTTTCTAAGTAGCTGTCCAACAAGTTTTTTGATCCAAAACTGTCCAGAGCCTAAAGATTTAAATTATAAAGAAAATAAAATTTTCCCCATTTATTCCAGGTATCACGAGTTGTTAGATAGAGATGTCCTTTACCTTAAGTAAGTCCACTTCCTGTTGGCTGTGCTGCTGGAGCCCTATATCGTATGTGATAACAGCCTTCTCCCACTGACCCTCATGTTCATACATCCTTATTCTGTACAAAACAAGAACAATATCAACTTAATTATCCTATATTAATTAGTTAAACCATAAAAATTGGAGGACATTGTTTTGGTGAATTCCGCAAGCAATATACAAAATGTGGTCCATAACATTCATATTTTTAAGTTTAACTATACCACCAAATTGATTAATTAAAGAAGAAAACTGTTTCAGTTTATTTACAAAAATGGATCAAGAGATAATCTAGGCTACCTTGATACTGGATCTGGGAGACGGCCTGCCCCACATCCATACACCCCGTCTGGATCCCCGATCTGTCTGTAGGCCTCCAGGAGTAGGTCCTGTACATTGAGGGTCACCTCACCAGACACAGAACTCAGAGAATCCACCTGGGAATCTTGTGTAAAACTCTGACTTACAACCTCACTCAATGAAGAGGATTTCTTTAATGCCTCCTCCTGTTTTATTCTAAAAAAGTTTTGTTTTACTCCGTTATATTGTACATGTACATAATGTTGTAATGAAAGGAGAAGAAATACTGATATATATATTGGAGGATGCAGGTCTAATCCATTATGATGATTAGTTCATCGCAAATACATATATCTGCATAAAACTTTTTAAAAATCTTGTACATGTATATATATATATATATATATATATATATATATATATATATATATATATATATATATATATATAGAAAGCACAAAGAAATTCACTTTTATATGGATACCCACTTCTGCCCCAGCCCGGGGTTGAACTCTCGAACCTTCGAATCTTCTCCTAGCAGTGCAGGAACAGCGCGCTTTCTAGACCGCTGGGCTATCTAGGCAAGACTTGCCTAGATAGCCGAGCGGTCTAGCGCATATATATATATATATATATATATATATATATATATATATATATATATATATAACCCCGGGGCTGGGGCGGAAGTGGGTATCCATGTAAAAGTGAATTTCTTTGTGCTTTCTATATTAATATTTCTTCACTTAGGGCAGTTATGTTAGTTTAAGAGTTGTTGTAAAATGTGCTTTATATATATATATATATATCCAAAATTTAAATAATGTCTCAGTAATCGCATAACAATATCAAAAAAAAATTTAAAAAGACAAGAGGCCCATGGGCCTTATAGGTCACCTGAGCATCATGCAACAACTTTACAACGATTGACTTTGGTTCATGTTTTAAACTAGATGTCATGGCATTCACAATTTTGAAAGAGGCACCATTGCTAATCATAACTATACACTTAGCATGTTTAGTTTGGTTACTTAATACCCATAGGCAGGGTAGGGGAACAAAAAAATGCATTTCGACTAATCAGTAATGAAATTGTTTGAAAATCTTCTTCACATGTACCGCATCGAGGGTTCTTAAATTTAGAGACTGTATAAGCATGGTCGTTGAATTGGGAAGAACAAAGTATTCTCTTTAGGTTTTTGGGTTGGCGTTTACTGTTGATAAAACGACAGTTCTTGTATATGTTTTTCGTTTGTTCATCCTCTCTAAGTAGGTTGTTCAATTCATAAATAATTGAAGTCATGTTTTGATTTCTCGGGTTATGCGTGTGCACAAATGGTATTATTTCAACGTCATTCGCACGTCGTATGTTTAAAAGTAACTGACTTCTATCACACTCCTTGGCTTTCTTTATACCATTATCTACAAGTTGTTCTGGATATTTTTGGTTTAATAAATACAGTTTTAATTCCTCCAGTCGTATATCCCTGATATTGGTATTACTCACAATGGTGCATATCCTTCTTGCGAGGTTATATGGTATAGCTGTTTTAGTGTGATGGGGATGGCTCGATCCAAAATGCAGATATTGGTGTGTATCGGTTGGTTTATAGTAAATATCCGTATTTAAGCTGGTATTATCCTTTGTTACAAGAACGTCGAGGAATGGCATTTGCATGTCATCTGTTTCCATCGTGAATTTGATATCCGAATTCATTTGGTTCAAAAAATTATTTTTCCTTGGTATAGAGAAAAAATAAAATCCAAATTCAAATGACAAACTCAAACTTTTATCTAAAGCGCTTTTGACCCATGCAGGCTCATCAGTAAATTTGAAATTGTATACAACTTACATTATGACGTCATTCTCGTAACATTATGTAGGCAACGTTAAACATAATGATTGTGACGTAATAATAATCAAGTTTTACAGTTCATCTGATCAAACTTTAGCACCTATTATTAATGGCAACATTTTAAATATAAATTGTACATAATAAAATAATTTGATATAAATTTCTTTTAACTGTTCAATTTTGGTTTAAACAGATTTATAACATACTGTTCTTTGGCTTTCTGTAATTGTTCATTTTCCTCTTTTATTTTGTAACAAGAGGCCCATGGGCCACATCGCTCACCTGAGAAGCTTTGACCATTCTGTTCTTTACCAGATTTCCCCCTTGTAATACATTATGTATCCCCACCCTACCCCACTGATCATAATTAAGACATTTTGAAATCAACTACCCCAGGATCCTTCCATGTGCAAATAAGTTTCAGCTTTTCTGGCCCAGTGGTTCTTGAGAAGAAGATTTTCAAAGATTTTTCCTATATATTTTTATGTAAAACTTTGATCCCCCCATTGTGGCTCCACCCTTCGCCTGGGGGTCATGATTTGAACAATTTAAAATCTACATTACCCAAGAATGCTTCCACATAAGTTTCAACTTTTCTGGCCCGGTGGTTCTTGAGAAGAAGATTTTCAAAGATTTTTCCAACATATTTCTATGTAAAACTTTGATTACCAATTGTGGCCCCACCCTTCCCCCGGGGGTCATGATTTAATTTAGAATCTACACTATACCAGGATGCTTCCACCTAAGTTTCAGCTTTTCTGGCCCAGTGGTTCTTGAGAAGAAGATTTTCAAAGATTTTTCCTATATATTTCTATGTAAAACTTTGATTCCCCATTGTGGCCTCTCTCTTTCCCCGGGGGTCATGATTTGAACAATTAAGAGTCTACACTACCCAAGAATGCTTCCACATTAGTTTCAACTTTTCTGGCCCAGTGGTTCTTGAGAAGAAGATTTTCAAAGATCTTTCCTATATATTTCTATGTAAAACTTTGATTCCCCATTGTGGCCCCACCCTTCCCCCGGGGGTCATGATTTTTACAATTTAGAATCTACACTATCCCAGGATGCTTCCACATAAGTTTCAGCTTTTCTGACCCAGTAGTTCTTGAGAAGAAGATTTTCAAAGATTTTTCCTATATATTTCTATGTAAAACTTTGATTCCCCATTGTGGCCCCGCCCTTCCCCCGGGGGTCATGATTTGAACAATTTAATATCTACACTACCCTAGGATGCTTTCACATAAGTTTCAGCTTTTCTGACCCAGTAGTTCTTGAGAAGAAGATTTTCAAAGATTTTTCCTATATATTTCTATGTAAAACTTTGATTCCCCATTGTGGCCCCGCCCTTCCCCCGGGGGTCATGATTTGAACAATTTAATATCTACACTACCCTAGGATGCTTTCAGCTTTTCTGGCCCAGTATGAAGAAGATTTTCAAAGTTTAAAAGCTGAACAATTTAATATTTCTAGGATGCTTTCACATAAGTTTCAGCCCAGTGGATTCCCCATTGTTTCCCCCGGGGGTCATGATTTGAACAATTTAATATCTACACTACCCTAGGATTTTTTCACATAAGTTTCAGCTTTTCTACCCCACCCTATTTATGTCTTTTCTTGATTATCTCCCCTTGCGAGGGGATATGTCCCTTCATTTTAACAATTTCAATTCCCCTTCACCCAAGAATGCTTTGTACCAAGTTTGGTCAAAATTGGCCTAGTGGTTCTTGAGAAGAAGTCGAAAATGTGAAAAGTTTACAGACGGACAGACGGACAGACAGACGGACGGACGACGGACAAAATGTGATCAGAAAAGCTCACTTGAGCCTTCCGCTCAGGTGAGCTAAAAAGGAAATATATAAAAATATCCTTTGCCACAAGAATCAAAGTGTTCACTACATGGCATGTTTCTTATGATTAACATAAAATGGTCAGATTTTTTTAACAAGAGGCCCACAGGCCTTATAGGTCACCTGAGTATCCCGTAACAACTTTCCAATAATTGAATTTGATTTGTGTTTTAAGCCAGAGACCATGAAAATCACAATTTTTAAAGAGACACCATTGCTTATCATAAATATACACTTAGCATGCTTACTTTCAAATTGGTTACTTAATACCCAGAGGTAGATCAGAGTAACAAAGAGGAAATGCATTTCCACTTTGTAACCAGTTGTGCATCCCATCCCACAGGAACATATGACCCTGGGGCCACATGATATTTCAAAATTTTAAAAATTTTATCATAAATTTTATTTCATCAAAAATTGTTGACTCATGCCAAAGTGCAGATTTCAAAGCATTAATTTATTTACAAAATAAAGTCCTTGTTTTCGTGAATGTTGCAGAATAACCTCCGAGGTCGAGAAATGTTGTTTGAAAGATAAAAGCCGAGGCGTTACCCGAGGCTTTAATATTTCAATCAACATTTTGAGACCAAGGAGGTTATTCTGCATCATTCACGAAAACAAGGACTATATTTCTATTCTGCGACATGTAGTTAGCAGCCCTAAAATACGACTGATCTTTTCTCTATAGAGAATCGAATTAGGTCACCAAGCTGCTTTAATGCTGTTCCATTTTACACCAGAGTGTAAATTTGTTTGTTTACCTGTGAATAGAGTGCAGACAATTAAAGCTTTTGCTGCATTAAAATTAGCCTTTTATTGTTTGTAGCTTAAAAAGATTAATCTTTTTGAATATACAATAACAAAATCAGTTTCCTATTTTACCACTTTATTACCAAGATCACAGAGTTTAAATATGGTGGAGGGAGGTTCGGGAAACAGCCCCGCTTGGCCTTAGAAACCACAGGGGCCGGTAACATACTGTTTTTGATTTTACGTAATCACTATATATATATATACAAACAAGAGGCCCACGGGCCTTATAGGTCACCTGAATATCATGTAACAACTTTCCAGCGATTGTATTTGGTTCGTGTTTTAATCCAAAAGCCATGAAATTCACAAATTTTGAAAGAGGCACCATTGCTTATCAAAGGGCAGATTTCAAAGCATTTATTTTTAGTCAAAGTACCCCCCTGGTACCCCTGACCCAGCAGCCCTGAAATTATCTATTTTGAAAGAGGCCCCTTTCTTCATTATAAGGCCAGCATTTTTTTTTATGTTAAGGTTTAGTTATGAACTAAAAAAGTCCCGAAGGAGAAGGAAATAAAATTTCTTTTTTGATAAATCAATTATTAACATTTGTACATTCTTTTTTATGCTATCCTAATAGGCTCCTTACCACTGGACACATAATGCTTACAAATAGGAAAGTTGAACATTTAATTGCTTATTTCATCATCTGCCAGTTTGGGCCAGTTATATAAATTTTGTGATGTTGATCAAAATATATTTTTAAAAATCAATTCTTTAAAAGTCTTTCAATATATCTTCATTTTTTAAATATGTGTTAGGTGAATGTGTAGACATTGTTCTAAAATTTACTTGATGCCTAAAATTATAATTCCTATCATAAAACAGACAGGGAGTATTGGGGAGTAGGGTCAACATTTTTTCAATTAAGTGTAAAATAATTTTTCTGACTGATACAAATGATACTACATGCCTGTATATATTTGTATAATCTTGCTTTTTAATAGTTGATTTTTTTTTTATTTCTTCAGGTTATTGTTTATTTCTTCCTCAAATAGACTTCATTTCTCCCATAGTTTTATTCATTACATCTGATGCATAAGCAACCCTTTTCTGAAGAATGATGCTTAGACTGTAAGCTATAACAGAGACCTAAACAATGTCCCTTATGCAATAGCTACCACGGGCAGTTTAAAACCTGGGGGAGGAAAATAATTTACAGTTACTTTTGAAATGAATACATAATTATCTCACCAGCATGTCATTGTGCAACAAAGTCGTCAGCATTTTATTTGTCCTTTGAACAGGTGAAACGTTTTGAATGGCACTCTTATCGATGAATTTTACACTAAACCAAGCTATCTTCTCAGATCTAGCTTTATTTACCCGCCGTTTCATCGTAAAACCGGAAGTGCGAGTTCGTAAATTTGAAATCTCTATCCCGACTCAAATTTGACATCGGAAAAAAAAAATTGTTTTATTTTATTCTGAAAATTCAAAACCTTGAGCGGAGGGTTTGTAAAACTGAAAATGAAATAAATCCTGGCCTTAAATATGTAATTAGATCATTAGTATATTAACCAGGAGCAAAGGATAAGATGTTCAAAGAATTCAGGCATTTCACTATATATAATCATTAGAGCCCCACCCTAAAACAAGAACCCCTGACCCTGGGGCCATAAAATTCATAATTTTGGTAGAGGAACTCTTGCTCATCATAATTATGTACTTTGTTAGTTTATTTAATACCCAGGAGCAGAGAAGAAGATTTTCAAAGAATTCATGTATTTTCACTATATAATCAATAGAGCCCCGCCCTAACACCAGAACCCCTGACCCTGGGGCCATAAAATTCACAATTTAGGTAGAGGCACTCTTGCTCATCATAACTATGTACTTAGTTGGTTTATTTAATACCGAGGAGCAGAGAAGAAGATTTTCAAAGAAATAATGCATTTTCACTACCTACTTATTTAGCCCCGCCCTGGCACTAGAACCCCTGACCCTGGGGCCATGAATTTCACAATTTTGGTAGAGGACTTATTGCTGATTACAATCATGCAAACAGTTGGACTGCTTGATGTCCAGGAGTAAAGAAGAAGATTTTTAAAGATTGCATTAATTTTAGTGGTTTTGGCCCCACCCCTCAGGCCCCAGGGGGGCAGGGATCATGAAATTCACAATTTTTGTTCCCCTTCACCAATAGATGCTTTGTGCCAAATTTGGTTGAAATTGGTTCAGTGGTTGCAGAGAAGAAGCTGAAAATGTTCAAATGTTAACACACGACGAACGACGCACGATGACGGACGAAAACAGATAGCAATAGGTCACCTGAGTTTACTCAGGTGACCTAAAAAGGAAAGGGAAACAACGTAAGCCCGAATTTACACAGGGTCGATCTCAGAAATATTTCGTATTTCATAGAAAAAAGAATGTAGCCAATTAAATTATAACTAGAAATCATACTACAATAAATATTCTTTAATAAAACAGAAACCTCGTTACTTTTTATAGTGTTTAAGTTGGGTTATATTTACTTGATATCCCGTTGTACGAGTCGATGTACGTTAAGTCGTCCACTAAAACGAGGCAAAATTCCCACATTTTCTCCAGTTTTGAAGTCTTTCCGGAGATGGAAAACACAAAGTAAAGATCCAGCATTCACGAAATTCATCTTTTTCTTTTGTTAATTGCAATTAAAAGGTACAACATCTCCGATTTGAATAAATACGGTAGCTTTTTTCGTTCACAGAGAGGCTCGAGCCCAGAACAGACGAAATTTTGGGAAAACCCATGATTGGTAAAAGGCGGAGAGTGATTGGTCCGATCTGTTCTAGAAAAGCACAATTGACCAATCACATCTCGCGTTAAATATTGGATGCAATGTTTAGCGAATTTAGCGGACGACTTAAACTACATCACTTGCATGACAGGAAATCGGATCTGCAAAACACGACTTACACAATTCTTAAATGACCGCGATGGTATTTTTATTAAAGAGTGATTATTACTGAATGATCCCAGACGTTATTTCACTAACTGCAAGGTATTTTATTGAAAACACGAGTCATTTCCGAGATCGACCCTGTGTAAATTCGAGCCGACGTTGTTTCCCTTTCTCTTTTTGTATACATATAGTGATTACGTAACATCAAATACAGTATGTTACAGGCCCCTGTGTTAGAAACCTACATTCATCAGCTACTTTCTGCAATATACAGTGTTTAAATTGCAAAAGACGACACATCAACGTGGTTTAAATACGTATTTCATTCTTAAGTCAAATGTACATTTCAACTGCACAGGTTTTATACATGTTCCTGATCTGATAATTTTTTGATGACGTTCGTGATTTATTGGAGAATAATGTCTGCAGCTTTCCTTTGAAGTAGCCAATAATCGTAGTAGAATTTCAGATAATGTACCCCCCCCCCCCCCCCCCCCCCCCCCTCCAAGTACCTCTGAACCAGGGGCCCAAAAATTAACCATTTTGGAAAGTCAGCTTTCTTCATCATAAATACGTACTTAGATCATTGGCATAATGCCCAAGAGCAAAGGAAACGATTTTCAAAGAATTCATGCACTTTCATTATATAAACATAAGAGCCCCGCCCTAACACAAGAAGACCTGACTTATGGGCCTTGAAATTCAAAAATCTCAAAGAGGCATCCCTCTTCCTCATAACTATGTACATAGTTCATTGGTTTAATACCCACCAGATTTTCAAAGAAATAATTCATCTTTACTATAAAATCTTTATAGCCCCACCCTAGCACTAGAACCCCTGACCCTGATGTCATGAGATTCACAATCTTGGAAGAGGCAGCCATATTCAACTTATATATACACTTTGTTAGGTTATTTAATGCCCAGGAGCAGAAATGAAGAATTTTAAAGAAATAATGCATTTTCACAAAATAATCTATTTAGTCCCGCCCTAGCACTAGAACACCTGACCATGGGTCCATGAATTTCATAATTTTGGTAGAGGACTCAATGCTGATTACAAATCATACCAACAGTTTGACTGCTTGATGTCCAGGAGTAAAGAAGAAGATTTTTAAAATTTGCAATAATTTTACTGATTTTTGGCCCCACCCCCAGGGGTGCAGGGACCATGAAATTCACAGTATTGTTCCCCTTCACCTATAGATGCTATATGTCAAAATTGCTTGAAATTGGTTCAGCTGTTTCAGAGAAGAAGCTGAAAATGTTAACACATGACACGTCGTACTGCGACAGATGAAAATGGATAGCAATAGGACACCTGAGTTTACTAAGGTTATCTAAAAATCTTTATGCATTTCTTTGTCGAAGTTGATTTGACAGAATATTCATAACAATTTGTACAAGAGGCCCATGGGCCACATCGCTCACCTGAGCACTGTGGCTAGGAAAAAGCAGAAATTGGTTTATTATTGAAAAGTTTAAATCCAAAAGTAGTCCCATGACCATGCAATCATGGCTTTGCTATTATTGACAAGATGATTTTTAAAGATTTTTTTTGTATATGTCTATGTAAACCTTTGATTGGCCATTGTGGCTCCGCCCTACCCCCAGGGGTCATGATTTGGACAAAATTGAATCTACACTACCTGAGGGTGCTTCCATATAAATCTGATCAATTATGGCACTGCTATTCTTGAGAAGAAGATTTTTAAAGAATTTTCTTATATATATTTGCATATTTAAAACTCTGATCAGCCATTTTGGTCCCGCCCTACCCCCGGGGGTCATGATTTGAACAAATTTGAATCTACACAACCTGAGGATGCTTCCACATAAATATAATCAATTTTGGCTTTGCTATTCTTGAGAAGAAGATTTTTAAAGAATTTTCCTATATATTTCTATGTAAAAATTTGGTCAGCCATTTTGGCCCGCCCTACCCGCGGGGGTCATGATTTGAACAAACTTGAATCTACACTACCTGAGAATGCTTTCATATAAATATGATCAATTATGGCTTCGCTATTCTTGAGAAGAAGATTTTTAAAGAATTTTCCTATATATTTCTATGTAAAAATTTGGTCAGCCATTTTGGCCCCGCCCCGCATGATTTGAACAAACTGAACCCCCGAATGCTTTCATATAAATATGATCAATTATGGCTTCTATCCTTGAGAAGAAGATTTTTAAAGAATTTTCCTATATATTTCTATGTAAAAAACTGAACAAACTTGAATCTACACTACCTGAGAATGCTTTCATATAAATATGATCAATTATGGCTTCGCTATCCTTGAGAAGAAGATTTTTAAAGAATTTTCCTATATATTTCTATGTAAAACTTTGGTCAGCCATTTTGGCCCCGCCCTACCCCTGGGGGGTCATGATTTGAACAAACTTGAATCTACACTACCTGAGGATGCTTCCATATAAATATGATCAATTATGGCTTTGCTATTCTTGAGAAGATTTTTTAAGAATTTTCCTATATATTTCTATGTAAAACTTTGGTCAGCCATTGTGGCCCCGCCCTACCCCCGGGGGTCATGATTTGACAAACTTGAATCTACACTACCTGAGGATCTTTCCCCATAAGTTTCATCTTTCCTGGCACAGTGGTTCTTGAGAAGAAGATTTTTAAGACATACCACCAAATTTTCATTAACTCCCAATTATCTCCCCTTGAATGAGGGTCTGGCCCTTCATTTGTATAAACTTGAATCCCGTTCACCCAAGGATGTTTTGTGGCAAGTTTGGTTGAAATTGGCCCAGCGGTTCTTGAGAAGAAGTCGAAAATGTGAAAAGTTTACAGACAGACAAATGGACAGACAGCTAGACAGACAGACAGAAGGACGCCGGACAAAATGTGATCAGAAAAGCTCACTTGAGCCTTCGGCTCAGGTGAGTTAAAAAACGCAATAGAAAATTGTAATATACAAACCTCTGGTAGTTACACCAAATCTCCGCATAAAAAACTGCGGAGAAATGTGCAGAGCAGGACAAAGCAGCCTTGGCTATGTGGAGATAATTGATATCCAACCAGTAGTTGTTATCCCACACTGTTAGTGAACTTCTCCTGTAAAATATTATTTCCAAAATTATATAGAATTTTAAAATTACAAGTAACAATACTTTTGTACACTTAACTACAAGGGTTGATCCAAAAGTAATGTCACAGTGTCCATGTCTTTTATATTTGGCATTATATTTTAAAATATATCAAAATATGCACATATATAAATCTAATTAACTTTGAAATTCTGGTTAAATAATATTAAATGAAATTCATATTATAGATGTTTCAATATTAGAGGATAAGGGGGGGGGGGGGGGGGCAAAAAGACACATTTTAAAAACATCTAAAAATACACATAATCGTCCAATAATTTTAAAAGACAAAATTTCTGTCATTTCTAATGATCAGTTGAAAATTAAATGATGGAATTACCATTTCTAATTATAAACACAGTGTTTTACTCTGATGCATTGAACAAGGGAAAAGTCAGTACACCTTGACTACATCTGGTCTCATTTCACTATGGGTTACATTCGGAGAACTTAAATGATCTTTCAATTTTTCAAAGAAAAAATATATTTTATCTATATAATAATCAATAAAGCCCCATCCTGTTACCAGAACTCCTGACCAAGGGGCCATGGCATTCACAATTTTGGGGCATCTATGCTTATCATAACTATGTACTAAGAAATAATATTCAATACCCAGGAGCAGAGAAGAAGATTTTTAAAGAATTTATGCATTTTCACTATATAATCAATAGAGCCCCATGCATCCTAACACCAGAACCCCTCACCCAGGGGCCATGAAATTCACAATTTTGGAATAGGCAGGCTTGTTCAACGTTAACTATGTACATAATTAGTTTATTTAATACCCAGAAGCAGAGAAGAAGACTTTCAAAGAAATAATGCATTTATATACTGTAAATCACTTTTTATTTGCGAGAACTTTATTTTTGCGTAATTATCTGAGACAGTGAATTCGCGAAAATTTCAAGCAAAATTTGCGCCAAGCAAAAACCTCCCTTGACGAAGAATTTTGACATTTTTCAGTTTTTTATTGATTCTTGTAGAGTTTTTCTTTCTCTTTCATTTGATGTATAACATGACATATATTTCTGTGTATAAATGTGTAAAATATCGCATGAAAAAGATGGAATATTTACTTTGAAGTATGGTGTACGCGTGTGTGACTTCAGGGATTTTCATAACGTAAAATCGTAAAATAACGTGAAGCTATATAATAATTTGATGATATTTGTATTTTCAAACTTTTGATTTGATTTCCTTAAAAATATCAATAATAAAGATTTTTCATCGTACTAACACTGTGGCAGACCACGTGATACGCGATTGATTAGTTCCACGGAAAAATGGCGGTTTGAAGTTCCACATCGAGGGAAATTTGAACAGTAAGTAATACTTTCCTCTATGTTTTTCACCATCTAACCCTCGCCAAAGTATAACTATTTTCACAATAGATACGGTGTTAATCCAGTAATGTCGGAGTTTTGAGCGTATAGCGAGAACATTCGTGCACAATCTCCGAATCAGCCAAAGTTGCTCGGGATTGTTTCCACGGACTTAATGTCTTTTACAATTCATTAGCAATTTATTAGGAATTCAATGCGTTTTACATAGTACCAAGATAATAACTTTATCACCAGTGACGTGGAGATACTCACCATATCTTGATATTTAGTGTATGTTACGAAAAACTACTCAAAATGTTGTTTCATGAGAAATGATCAGTAACCACGATACAAAATATAACGATCAGTCCCACGATCAGAATTAAATATTGGTAAGAATTCTGCAATTTCAGATGCAAAATTACAGATAAAGAATTCCAATCTTTGTATTTTGAAGCACAAGATGGATACAAGACTTTGTAAATATTGTGGGAAAGTGTTCCATAGTAGGTCCGCGGTCTACGACCATGAGAAGGGACATGAGGGGAAGGCGCCCTACATGTGTTGTGGAAAGAAATTCTATAGCAGAGCTAATCTGAAAAGACACAGGTAACTATATATTTTATTAGACATTTTTTTAGAAATTAAATCTTTAACTTTTACAACTACCGCAGGTGGTGGTGGTGGTTGGGGGGGGGGGGGGGGGGAAGGTGAATGTCCTTAAACGAGAGGCTAATATTAAAATATTAACTAAATGTATATTTCTCTAGTACTATTCCTGTAAGTGTAAAATATGTACAACGCTCTGAAAATGACATTTTTATTGTCTGTGTCCATAATGGCATTTCGTAATACTTCATTGAAGAAAAATAGGGCTCTTCTCGATCTATTTCCGCCTATTCCATACAGGTTTTCTTTTCATCTT
The DNA here is from genome assembly GCF_032062105.1 of Saccostrea cuccullata. Classification (NCBI taxonomy): domain Eukaryota; kingdom Metazoa; phylum Mollusca; class Bivalvia; order Ostreida; family Ostreidae; genus Saccostrea; species Saccostrea cuccullata. Next base: position 81,578 of record NW_026940767.1, read on the forward strand.
TACAGATGTTCGGTGCATGGCGAAGAAAAATAATTTACATGTGATCTATGTGGGAAAAAGTTTGCTATTAAAGCAGATTTGAATCGTCACATAAGAAACCACGAGGAACCCCAGTTCAAATGTGAAATTTGTGGACTGTCGTCAAGAAAAAAACAAGCACATCTGGATCACATGACTACTCACACAGAGGAAAAAAATCATAGATGTCCTTGTGGTAGATCGTTTAGGCATCAAACAAACTTATATAGACACAAAAGAATGTGTAAATCAAAGCAACAATTCACAATATATTTGGCCATTGCATCTTTTTTTTTATATTTGGTAGCTCCTGACCATCAACTTCTTCATTAAAGGAAATGGAGATTTGACCTCACAGCAATACTTGCAAATGTTCTTGTTATTGTACATGTGAAATATCAAACCTTTTTTAAAATAAATCACTGATTTACTTAAAGTTTATATCAATTTATTGTAGACTCATACTTTATATGAACATAGGCAACATGTAATTACAATAACCCCATTTTTGCAGTTGGCAAGATTTTTTATTGATTACAGCGTTCCTTTTCCCATCTAACACCCAGCGACCCCTTCTGTAACGAATTTCTCTCCGTGATTACTGTCCAAGTCTTACGCCTTCCACATACACGTTTCCGTTGCTGTGTATCAAAAGGATGATATATCTGAAATTGGAATAAAATTCAGATAAAAATAAAAAAAAGTTATAGTTAACTAAACCAAGATAGTTTTTATTATATATGTAGGGAAAATATTACAACCGTTTTAATTATACTATTTCGCTATCTGGGAAAAAATGTGGATATTTACCCCGTAAAATTAAATATGAATAGAGTTTTTAATTATTTTTTAAATCGCTGCTCTTATGATCAAGACATATCAAAGAATGAATATGGATATTGACTTGTATAGCAACTGATGTGGATATCAACATTATTATTGCAACGAGTCATTTCACTGAAAGAATCTGTAATAAAATAGAGACATACTTGAAATTGATATCTATTGGCATTTCATGTATATCCTTTCTACTGGAGACATGGATGCTTTCCTGATCTACAGAGTCAGTACCGTCAACCAAATGGTAAACTGTGGATCGCTTGGTACGATAGGAAAATGACCTGAAAGAAGTATTAGATAATATTTTTGAAAAATGAAAATCACTTAATCAATCAGTGAACATATATCAATATTCTTTATGTTCATTATACATTGTGAATTTCATTTTGTGACTGAAGAGAAAACGATATAGCATTTCCAAGTAATGCAATGTCTTACGTAAAACATTTTGTTTAGATCTCAAGAAAATATTCTTTAATTAATCAAAATATGAGGGAACACAGTCATTAATAGCCATTCTCTGTAACCACTTAAACTTTGTTGCCACGCATGGTCACTGATTTTGATGAAACTTCACCCATGCTTAGTACTTGACACCAGAAACAAATATCAAACAAAATTTCGTTGCTATGTGTCTCGGTTGCTATGGCAACAGCCAGAAAAGTTTGAAAAATCGAGATTTTCAGCCACTTTAAATCTTGACCGTGGCTTAATAAAAACTAGAAAAAGCATACAAACCATTCTCACAAAAACATGACACCTTGATGTCACTTATACTGTAAAGAAACTGTTTAGAATATATCTCTAAGTAAATGGTAACCAAGGGTACATTTGGAATACATTTAAAATGCTGAAATATGCTGCAAAACACTCCGTATTCACTAATGGTAGGTGTTACATGCTCAAACTCAATCAAAGACTTAAGAAAAACAATGAAAATGTTTGACCTTAAGTATATAAGTATGAGCAATATTATTCTATAAATAACTTTTATGGTTGCCATGGTAACACAGTGTAACCATGCAAAACCAGTAACTAAGATTGGGTTATTGCTACTGTCTTGAGGAAAAACATGAAAATTCAAGATTGGCAAATATGCATCCTTAGGACCTTGCAATACCAAAACCATAAGAAAAATTGGGTATAAATGCTACTTTGCAGTGTTACCATGGAAACAAAGTACCAGTGCTTAAAAGTGAATTATTTTTCGCTGCATTAAGAATTAAATTGCCATTTAATCAAGAAACAAATTAAAGGACTCAGCTTGAAAAGTACTTATCTGTTAGAACTGAAGTTGCATATCATATATTGATAAAATTGGGTGAATAAAACAACACTGTTGCTATGGTTACCAAGAAGGGAAAATGTTCGATTTTGTGAACTTTATATCAATATTAAACCCTGTGTGCCAACTTCTTGCATCCACTTAGAGATTGGATGACAGTCAAAATTAAAAGTCAAGTTAGCTGTTTATAAATATCAATCATAAAAGTTTTGGGAATCTACATTTAAGGGTACGTATCCAAGGAAAGAAAATATTTTTCAGGTTTTTAAGCATATTTTTTTTACTTATTTCCATAGCAACGCTCTATTTAAAGAATCTAATCTGAATTTTTTCAAATGGGAAAACTTGGAGCACACCAACATCTTATAAAATTGATCATTAGTTATGAGGAAATGTGCTTTTTTTTAAAGATAGGATCAGATTTAAACATACAGAGTGTTACTTTGAAGGCTCCCTGTGGTATAAAAACCTTGGCAACCATTGCCAACCAAAATGAAATATCATATTTTGTTCTTGGTATATGTTTCAAGGCTTTTTTTCTATTATTTGGTCACATTTCATCCTATAATTGCTTTTTATTTTTACATGTATGATTTTATAAAATTCAATGAATATTTTTTTTTACTTTTGAATACTTTGTTACCATAGTAACGTATGTAATAGTTGATTTACCAAACATGTTCATCATGCATTTGAGACATCTGACCTTCAACTTTTGGAAACAGTCACTGCCAATTGTTTGCTTTGCCGCAAATGTTAATAAACATGTTAAAAAATGCCATTTTCCGAACTTTAAGACATGTTGCCATGGTAACTATAAAACATAGCAACCAATTTTTGCCTGATTTCAGTTTAGGGTATCAATGACTTTTATCATAGAGAGTTTGGAGAAATTCTGAGACTATGCGTGCCACAGCTCCTATATAAAATTTCAAATCATTACAGAGAATGGCTCTTAAATACTAGTAGTTTGATTATCACTTGTAAGTGTTAATTCCTTTTTTGACCATACCTTTCAGGGTCTAGTCGTATTTGGACTTGTTCGATTGTATATTTCCGATGAATTGGCCAAACTCTTGACAAGACACTGTTCCCTGTCCTCTCCTGTCATTCATGGTCAATTCAGAGAAAAATGTCTCCCCAATCATAATGCTAAATGCCCTGACATTATAAGAACCTTCGTGACAAAAAGAATACAACCATGCTTTTGCATCTATACTAGAAAGTATTGCTTCCCATAGCTGACATGGCCATCCCCCAATGTACATAGTGGGTGGAGGAAATTCGTTAAATTGAACATGGTTTAAGAGACGCCTTCTCAAATTCATCCTCATATTGTGCCTTTCTGTTGAGTTAATCCCAGGATCATCTTCTGACTGCCACCACATGCGCACGTCACAACAAAGATCGGCACTTGCAATATCCCCATGTAATCTCATAACTGATTCTACTTGTTCTGAAAAATGTGTTACAGCCATAGACACTGACATTGGGTCTACTATTTCCTGTATTATAACTGGTGTCAAGAGAGTTTTACCAGAACGGGCAACTTTCATCCAACTGTCATTGGTCAAGTTTTCTATTCCTCCTTTACAGGTCTTGCTTCTAGTTCTAGTAAGCAGATGTGTGGAGTCGATGCATCGCACTTCAAATTGTTTCCTGACAGGACTAAACTCGGGTTTATAGAACCAAGCATAATCATTTCCTTCTACAGTGACATTCCTGACTTCAGACTCCCAGCTATTAATCTTCTCAGGCCAAATCATCTCTGCATAAATAATGTTAAGGAAAAATTTTGGAATTTTTGAAACTGTAGCAGCAGAGAGCTCAGATAGAGATTTGACCTTTTTGGCACGTGTTTTGCTCTTTGGATTGACGGAGCCATTGGATAACTGAAGGTTTGTCTCTAAACCAAAAAGTTTGGCAAGGTCTTGTAATTTCACAGATTTGGCAACTGATTCTTTGATTTTGCAGGATTTTGTCTTCTTCAGATACCGTATAACTGCACGCAGCTCTACATCAAGGAAACGATTAAGCTTCTCTGCTGATGAGAAGTACTCAAGAAGTTGAACAGGGGTGACGCTGTTCCACTTTTCTTTTTTATTGCAGTCCTTTGTCGTTTTGAAAAGGTTAAGTATACATTCCATATCTTGAATTTCAAAAGCAAGCTTTGAACTAACACCTTGTGATGGCCTTCCTCTGTCTTGAGGACATACTTCACATTGGCTTTCTTCTCGATTTCCATTCAAAGCGACGTGACTGGTTTCTTCTGATGTATCATCTTGACATCTTGCTAGCTCTATGGCCCATTCTTCTTCAGCTATATTACTTGCAAACACGTCCATCTCTAAACCCTCGCTGATAGCTGTCATATTTAAGACACTATCACCAATGTTTTGTACTTCCTTCACTGCGTCAGGGATGACATCGGCTAGAGTTGAACTTGTGGTCTTTATTGATTCCTTTTCTTTCTTCTTGAAGTTATATTGCTTCTTATTAATTGGATTTTGCAGGAGTTTAATGCCTCCATTTGATAGTTCAATCACTTTTCTGCTTTTGCCATTTTCTATGTCATCCTGGCCTTTGAATTGCATGATACATGTAAAATCTTTGTTCATTTGCTTGAATTTAGCTATGATGTCATTTTTCCTCTTCTGTTCTACTTCTTTCCAAACATCTTTTTGCAATTGCAAAACTGTCAATGGATGTCTATCTTTTGAGCATGTTACAAGCCCGTGCCATTGCCCATCGAAAGACTGACAAGGAATATGAATTCCTTGAGTGTGACATTTTGTATGTACCTCTTCTACAATCAAGCGTAGGTTTTCAGTGCTTAAACTGTAGCCTTTTGGGAACCAGCAAACTGGCGCACTTCTAACCTGATTCTTTTCCCAGCCTCTGTCAAGTCCTGCTACCAAAAAGACCATAGCTTCGGATGCTCGTTCTCATTTGAGTTCATATTGGTTTTTAATCAGATTCTTGATGTCCTTTAATAGTTCTTGTACTTTTCTCAGCTCGAGTGGATTTGAATTGTAAATGTTATTTTCACTGTCTGAAACAAATGACGAGGAAAGTCTTGCAACGAGACAAATGTCCTTGCTTTTGTTTGAGATCTCTAATTTTAATAGCCTTTGTTCTTCGTTTAACTTAGTTGGCTTCTTTTCATTGTCATAAAACAATTGTTTTGATACATTCAATGCTTTCTCATAAAGGCTATCATCTCGCCCCACCATGAATACATTTGTTTCTTGGGGTGTCCAACTTACAAATACTAAGTAGTCGACTTCTAATGCCTGAATTTCGCAAAGGCATTGTAACAGATATCGCGGCGGGAATTGAGAATGCACTTTATTGACAGGACATTTGATCTCCACTGCTGTTTTAGTTGAACTAAGGGACGTGTCCTCTCTCAAACTGCCGTCTGGTGAAACTACCGTATTTGGCCGAGTATAATACGCATTGATGTAAAATACGCACCCCCCTTTTTGAGTCTGAAACTGGGGAAAAAAACGCAGTTCGGATGTATTATACGCAACAAAAAAATTTACCAAGCGATGTTCTGAACTTTGAAAATCGCGGTTATTTGTTACGAAAATCGGCGCGAGGATTAAGTGTCAAAAATTTACTGAACACACTTTTTTTTTTAAAATACACACTTCATAACTTCTCTTAATCCTGACATTCCATATCGCGGCAATCTGGAGAAAATTATTTATTCATTTATTTCAACAAAGTACAAGATTACATTGCGTAAAAGTATTAACAGATTTTTTTAAAGAATAGTTACGGTGATTTTGAAATAATGCGTCGCCATATTCTTAGATGAAATAATTTTATTTCAACAAAGCAAGAGATATTGTCGAAAGTTTTATCAGTTGTCATATTTAATTTTGGTTCTAGATAATCATGCTGAAAATTATCTGACAATATTTTAACAGGAAACGAAATTGAAACATCAAAGTATTTATTTCTTTAAGAAGACTACGATTTTCCTCTTCTAAATCTTCGCGGATATCTTATTTTCTAAATGATACCACTTTTATTAAAAGTTTTAGCATAATTTATATTTCATTTGTCAACTCTCAATTATTTAAACAAGAGGCCGATAAGTATAAGATAAGGTAAAATTACATTTAACAAGTGTTTAATTATTTAAAGTGCCGTAATCAACACATGCTCACACATACGAAAGGTCATAAACCGACCCCCCTTTTTAACAAAGAAAATAATCAAAGCAATTAACATGGCAGTAAATAATCAGTGCTGTAACTGTAAAAACATTGCTTTGGAGTCGGTAGACATTTAATTGCCTGGAGGGGTGTTGATAGGTAATTATCATTTGACAAGCGCACGTGTGTCACAACATTGGCTTCCTTTCATTGGGACGTATGGAGGGGTGTTAAATATTGTTGCAGATTATCAATGAGTTATTTTAAACCTAAAATTAATATTTATTTTATTGTATTTCATTAAAAAATTATTTATTACTTTGTCTGGCAGATAAGGTGCATGTGCACTATCATTACGGAAACACGTGACATAAGCATGAGTTAACGTCTAAAAATAACATCGGTAATGGTGGCTTCCTCGGAGACAATCAACATGCAGCTCAAATTACTTTTAACTTACTTTTTCATGTTATTTTGGTATCAAAAGATTGTGAAAGTGACATTTTTAAGAAGCATACCTTCCAACAATAACTTTCCGAAGTTTAAAATATGGCAATAAACAAAAGAAATTGCATATGTCTCTAGGTAATACTACGGTATGTACGTATGATAGCCGTGTTTCACCTGAAAGAAAAACTTGTCAAAATCCCATTGTGATGTAAAATACGCATCCCTTTCTCACAGTAATTTATTTTAGGAAAAAAGTGCGTATTGTATTCCCCGAAATACAGTACCATAAATGGCTTTTCATCTTGCTTAATGACAACACATCCCTCCTCGTAAAATGTCAAATTTGGAAAGAATACAGGCAATACTTTTCCAACGATAGTTGCAACTGCATTTTCTTCGTTTTCCGTGTCATGTTGCATGGCAAGTCTTACAATTTCTGAGGGTTCTTTTTTATCAAAGTGGTCTTGAAGTCTACCTAATCCATCGCATCCTGTTGCAGAGTACATTGTACTTCCTGTTACTTTAACACTTTTCCTAATTTTAAACCATTCGTCAGATCGTTGTTTGATGAATCTTGTATTTTCAGATTCTCTTGTCCCATCGATGCATACGTAAAGATCATTTTGTGATAAATTAACTTTCATTCCCTCAACAAAGTGACTACCGTTGATATACGCCACAGTAAATGCAATCCTATTTGTAATGTTTGTGGCAAGTTCTAAGTAGCAGTCAATGTCATGGATGAAAGCAATTATAGCACTTATTGCGTATACATACTTTCCTTTTCTCCAATCACAGTCCCCTCCCCTTTCGATCAGCTTTGCTTTTGCGTATTCTTTCTTATTCTTTATTTCTCTTATCTGAAACATGTCATTTGAAGTAGATGATATTTTACACCATCAGTAAAAAGTTCTTTAAATTTCCTTTCCTTGACTCGTTTAGATCTTTCAAATCGCCTTCATATGGTCTTAGTTCTTCTATAACGTCATCAACTTCTTTTAAACGCTTTTCCAATGTTCTCTTTTTGTCACTTAACGTCTCATTCATTTCAAATCCGAGTAAATCAACATCGCCTGAATCTTCTAGTAAGCCTTGTTTTATTTTCTTGCCATCAAAAGTAAGACAAGCGGACTTCTGAAAGAGATTTTCACTTAGAGCAAATATGATATCGTCATAGATGCCGGGCTTCCTCTCACCTTGAACCCCATAGGGGTCAAAGCCTCTCAGTGCACTCAGATCTGGTACTGCAAAATTCACAAATTCTCCTTCATTCTTGTATCCACTCATGAAATGAACAAATTTTGCTCCAAACAGTCTCTAACCAAGCTTCCAAAACTTTTTCGTTTCTTCAGAATATCTCATATTGCAAGTATTCCCACAGGAAAACCACTTCACAACTTCAGCCCAGAGTAGTAATGAAATATTTTGTGGTGGAAATTTCTGGTTATTTACAAAGTCTAAAGAAATTGACCATAGTTTCGTCCATGTTACCACAATTTGAGAGATTTTCCATCACTGAAGGCACAAGCTTGATGAGCTCCTCCGTAAGGGTTTCCTCCTTTTCGTTTTCTTTGCTCTCTGTGAAATTGCTGATAGGCAAGAAAACATCTTCATCAACCCATGGTCTGTTTTCGTTAATAGACGCATAACTAAACAAAACACGGGCCGAATTTCTTTTTCCACGCTTTGCAAGAGGGGAGGTTAGCCATTTTGATCTGGATACAGCTGATTTTGGTGTAAACAGAGACTTTGAAAATTTACACTTTATACTACTAGTACTTCTGAATGGTGAATTGTGTTTTTGGGTGCTGTTTGATACTCCATGTGTCTCTTTATTGACACGAGAAGTTATTCCGGAGTTAAGAAGAGGTGATTTTAAAGCGGAAATATAAATGTTTTTTTCTTTTGTGGAAGGCCGCCATTTTCTTTTAGGTCTGTTCAGTGATAAATTTGATTTCTTCCTCATGTCAATGTCTATAAGAAAAAAACATAAATGTCACTTTAAGTATTAAGATAACTTGATCGTGGGACTGATCATTATATTTTGTATCGTTGTCACTGATCATTTCTCATGAAACAACATTTTGAGTAGTTTTTCGTAACATACACTAAATATCAAGATATGGTGAGTATCTCCACATCACTGGTGATAAAGTTATTATCTTGGTACTATGTAAAACGCATTGAATTCCTAATAAATTGCTAATGAATTGTAAAAGACATTAAGTCCGTGGAAACAATCCCGAGCAACTTTGGCTGATTCGGAGATTGTGCACAAATGTTCTCGCTATACGCTCAAAACTCCGACATTATTGGATTAACACCGTATCTATTGTGAAAATAGTTATACTTTGGCGAGGGTTAGATGGTGAAAAACATAGAGGAAAGTATTACTTACTGTTCAAATTTCCCTCGATGTGGAACTTCAAACCGCCATTTTTCCGTGGAACTAATCAATCGCGTATCACGTGGTCTGCCACAGTGACTAATAAAATTATATATTCTAAACTATATCTTTGAAAAAATGAAAGAGGGGGGGGGGGGGAATGATTGACAAGGGAAAAAGAAAAAATTCAAATAAAAAATCTTCTCTTTCTCTAAAAGATATTCCAATTTATGGCTTTTTTAATGCAAGAAAATGGCAGAAATCTACATCACTGCAACAGTAAAAGGAAATAATCAACATTTAGATGAAAAAATCCTATTGTGGTAGTAAAAACTATACATGCACCACATCTTCCTACGAGCTTGGGCTAGCAGGTTAACCTTTAAGCTCATTTGGTAGAGCACTGGACTGTCAAGCCAGAGGCCCTGGGTTCAACCCCAATTAAGCAAAGGCACTTAATTGTCTCTGTTACACTAAAAAAGTAGTTATCTTAAAAAAGTTTGAGACAGCCCCTACCACCCCCTCCCCCGGGTATCAAAAGTGTATACAATACACAGTATAAAGAGAAAGTTTTGTCATAGTCTACGTATTAAGTACCTAAATTTTTAAAGAGTGCGACAGGTTTTTTTTACCTAACGGATGCCACATTTCTTTTACCACGTTTACTATATGTATTTACATGTTTTAGCACCGAATGTTTAAAAACGGGAAAAAAGTATGCAGAATTACGCCCTCATCTCTGAAGACTTTTTGGGTTATTGATAAGATATTCTGCATCCAGGAATAAACTGTATTTGTCTCTTGTAGAAGAGTTCGATCCTTTTCTTCTTTGGATGTCGTTATGAAATCGGTCTTTAATTCACATGAGGAATTTGTAAGTTGTCAAACTTGTTTCCAATACTTTTGTATATCTCAATAAATGCGTGTTCAAATCAAAACAATTAAGATTAGATGCATCAAATTTAAAGTGTTAAATTAGAGTTTAAACCATTATTTCTTGTTAATCTTTAAACATTTTATTAATTTTTCCTGGTCCTCAGTTTCCTATTTTATATTCATGTTTGAATTATTGAAAAGAAATATGTTAAGAATTTTTTCGTAACTAAATGCGTTAGCATACTTTTCAGTGAATCAGAATATAACACCCACCCCATCCAATAAATATAATTTAAAATATGATTTGAAAAAAAAAATCTGCAATTTATATGCATGTATGAAGTTGATCATGAATTGATTTTGACTGATCATTGTATACTAACCGAATAACAAACCACAATACAGCAATATACATGAATCCAACAAGTAACACACTCAACAACTTCTGAAAAAGTTACATATCATTTCTTAATATTTTACAAGTTACATCTTGTGTGACACCTGTAAAGAAGTCATTGACTGTAATTGTTTATATAAAGCAAAGGAAGAGAAAAGTAGCAGTTGGGACTTGAGACTTTAAAACCGATAATTAAAATAAAAATTGCCATCACAATAAAAACCTATGCACATTTGTATTTTACATCCTTGTTGATTTTCCTGTGCATTGAGAGTAGCAGAGAACGGGTACAGAAATTTCTATTTTTTATTACGGCAACATTCCGACAAATCAAAAATGGATGCATAGAATTATGTATCTTAGTTTTCTACAAGTGTGCCAAGTTATACTGAAATCGGACCAAAACTGTAGGAGGAGTAGCATTTTAATGTTCATCGAAATCAAAAACCGATGCACAGAATTATGTATCTTAGTGTAGTATACTTGTGTGCCACGTTATATTGAAAAACAAAACGACGTGTACGTGCGCGCATTTTGAGAATTTCATAGAATCGTAACGTAAAAGTTTCGAAATCAAAAACCGATGCACAGAATTATGTATCTTAGTGTAGTCTACTTGTGTGCCAAGTTATACTGAAATTGGATCAAAACTAAGGAGTAGCAAAGAATTAAATTTCTATTTTTAGTAACCATGGCAACATCATTCAGAAATCAAAAACCGATGCACAGAATTATGTATCTTAGTGTGTCTCGTTATACTAAAACGTCACTGTAGGATGGTAGCATTTTAAAAACATTTAATCTTAGTAACCACGGCAACATTAATTACAGTTATACTGAAACAGCAAAACTTGTAAATCAAAAACCGATGCACAGAATTATGTATCTTAGTGTAGAAAACTTGTGTCTCAGGAGTGCATTTTGAAAAATTGTTTACAGACAGACAGAAATGTGATCATAAAATTGTCATCATCAACAATAGAGCTAACAAGGCATACATTACATCGTAAGTTGTAACTTTTGTTATTTAAAAAAAAATAATTAGTTGATGTAATTCAAAAACAGCTCTTTAAATAGGTTTAGTTAAAATTTTAAAACATAGATCGTTTATGATAATTCTTGTGTTTTTTTTTCTATTTTGTGAATCCAACTAGTTTAACACATTTTGCACAAAACTTCAGATATACTGTAGGCATGCAGTGCAACTTTCTATTGTTTTAGTTTGTTACATGTATATATTACGTGTAACTGGAGCAAACTTTATAATTTGAAATTAATTAGCAAACAGAAGTTGGGGAAGAGAAGATCGAAAAGTTTAGCTAGTCTCAGCGGAAGACCTTCTTTGTTATTCGGACTTTTTGTTTTTCTTAATTTTTTACCGATTTTGTGCACAATTAAACAAAAACGGCTCGTTAGATTTTTATGAAACTTAATGGTTTAAACTTGAAGCAATTTTGAAGAGATAGCAGTTGGGCAATTTTGTGATTATTAAAAGAGTCGATAAGTAAAAAAAAATATCCTTGCCACTCATCAAAATAAAAACCTATGCACAGAATTATGTATTTTAGTGTAGTCTACTTGTGTGCCAAGTTATACTGAAATTGGACAAAAAGTGTAGGAGGAGTAGCATTTTGAAAGAACTTCACAGAAATTTCTATTTTTAGTATCCACGGCAACACCGTTCATCGAAATCAAAAACTGATGCATAGAATTATGTATCTTAGTTTAGTCTACAAGTGTGCCAAGTTATACTGAAATCGGACCAAAACTGTAGGAGGAGTAGCATTTTGAAAGAATTTCATAGAAATTTCTATTTTTAGTATCCACGGCAACACCGTTCATCGAAATCAAAAACCGATGCACAGAATTATGTATCTTAGTGTAGTCTACTTGTGTGCCACGTTATATTGAAATTGGACAAAAAATGTAGGAGGAGTAGCATTTTGAAAGAATTTCATAGAAATTTCTATTTTTAGTAACCATGGAAACATCGTTCATCGAAATCAAAAACCGATGCACAGAATTATGTATCTTAGTGTAGTCTACTTGTGTGCCAAGTTATACTGAAATTGGATCAAAACTGTAGGAGGAGTAGCATTTTAAAAGAATTTCACAGAAATTTCTATTTTTAGTAACCATGGCAACATCATTCATCGAAATCAAAAACCGATGCACAGATTTATGTATCTTAGTGTAGTCTACTTGTGTGCCAAGTTATATTGAAATTGACCAAAACTGTAGGAGGAGTAGCATTTTAAAAAAATTTCATAGAAATTTCTATTTTTAGTAACCATGGCAACACCGTTCATCGAAATCAAAAACCGATGCACTATTTATGTATCTAAGTGTAGTCTACTTGTGTGCCAAGTTATATTGAAATCAGACAAAAACTGTATAGGAGTAGCATTTTGAAAGACTTTCACAGAAAAATCTATTTTTAGTAACCATGGCAACACCGTTCACCGAAATCAAAAATCGATGCACTATTCTATGTATCTTAGTGTAGTCTACTTGTGTGCCAAGTTATATTGAAATTGGACCAAAACTGTAGGAGGAGTAGCATTTTGAAAAATTGTTCACAGAACAGACAGACAGACAGTAGACGGACGAAGTCAAAAACCGATGCATTTTTCTATGTATCTTAGTGTAGTCTACTTGTGTGCTAAGTTATACTGAAATCAGACCAAAACTGTAGAAGGAGTAGCGTTTTAAAGGAATTTCACAGAAAATTCTATTTTTAGTAACCATGGCAACACCTTTCATCGAAATCAAAAATCGATGCACTTTTCCATGTTTTTAGTGTAGTCTACTTGTGTGCCAAGTTATACTGAAATCAGACCAAAACTGTAGAAGGAGTTTCTTTTAAAGGAATTTCACAGAAAATTCTATTTTTAGTAACCATGGCAACACACTTCATAAAAAACAAAAACCGAAGCAATATTCTATGAATCTTAGTGAAGTCTACTTGTGTGCCAAGTTATTTTCAAATCAGTACAATACTGTAGTAGTATCGTATTAAACGAATTTCACAGAAAATTCTATTTTTAGTAACCATGGCAACACCGGTCATTGAAATCAAAAACCGATGCACTATTCTATGTATTTTTAGTCTACTTTTTGCCAAGTTATACTGAAATCAAATTAAAATTGTAGGAGGATGCGTTTTGAAAAATTGTTTACAGACGGACAGACAGACAGACGGACGGACGCCGGACGTATTATCGCATAAGCTCATTCTGGTCTCTTAGAGCTAAAAACCGCTCATCACAGGAAGATGAAACCTTGTCTGGAAGATAGAGCAACAAATGTAGATTTGCATTGTGTTGTTAACTTTCACCGGAAATACCGCACGTTAACGCTCGGTATGGTCTGAAAAAAGCCATATTGAGCGTTTCAAAATTTCTTACACTTTTTCTATTATATCGTTTTACTTGTAAATATTTTGTTAAAACATATAGAACAAAAATTGTGAAGAATTCTAAGATCTTTCAAACGATATCTAGAAAAAAGGACTGACTCCTAAAATTAGGGATCTAGAGGGGCCAAAAGTTTTTACTTGATATCTCGAAAAGTATTGAGAATTTGTAATGCTTCAAAGAAGCAAAGTTGTTCAAAATGACAAGCTTAATCTACCTGAGTCGTCAAAATACGTCCGGCGTTGTCACTTCCGGCCAAACCGGAAGTAGTCAAAAACGGGTATTTTTGCCGTTCTTGTCAAGTTTTTTGGGTAACATATGTCTCTGGGGGCATAAAAATTAATTTTCCGTATCGTCGTCACTTCCGGTTAAACCGGAAGTAGTAAAAATTGCTTATTTTTGCATTAATTAACATAGCTTTAGAGGATTCAAACCATTTCTAGGCGTTATTTCTCATTTTTGTTGAAAATGAAAGCTACTTCCAGTCAAGCAGGACGGAAGACCTACTCGTTGCTTTGCAACGAGCTTTGCTCTAGTTAAGGTCTTCCGTCTTCAGCGGAAGACCTTCTTGTTATTCGTTTGTTTCTTTTCCACTGTTTTTCTTATTATTTTTTTTCTCCCCGATTTTGTGCACGCGATTTCTCAAAAACGGCTTGTTAGATTTTTATGAAACTTTCAGGTCTGATAGAACATAAAAAAATCTTCATGCATTTTTTTTCATTTGGATGACGTCACTTCCGTTTCGAAGATTTTCGCAATTTTGTGATTTTTTAAGGGTCATTTTGTCCGTCGCTCTTCTTAAAAACCGCTCATCACAGGAAGATGAAACCTTTTCTGGAAGATAGAGCAACAAATGTAGATTTGCATTGTGTTGTTAACTTTCACCGGAAGTACTGCACGTTAACGCTCGGTATGGTCTGAAAAAAGTCATATTGAGCGTTTCAAAATTTCTTACACTTTTTCTATTATATCGTTTTACTTGTAAATATTTTGTTAAAACATATAGAACAAAAATTGTGAAGAATTTTGAGATCTTTCAAATAATATCTCGAAAAAAGGGCTGACCCCTAAAATTAGGGATCTAGAGGGGCCAAAAGTTTTTACTTAATATCTCGAAAAGTATTGAGAATTTGTAATACTTCAAAGAAGCAAAGTTGTTCAAAATGTCAAGCTTAATCTATCGGGTTCGTCAAAATACGTCCAACGTCGTCACTTCCGGTCAAACCGGAAGTAGTAAAAAAAAACGCGTATTTATACATTTCTTGACAAGTTTTTGGGTAGCATGTGTCTCTGGGAACATAAAAATTAATTTTTCGTCCGTCGTCGTCACTTCCGGTCAAACCGGAAGTAGCCAAAAATAGCTCATTTTTGCATTAATTAACATAGCTTAAGAGGAGTCTAACCATTTTTAGGCGTTATATCTCATTTTTGTTAAAAATGAAAGCTACTTCCGGTCAAACAGGACGGAAGACCTACTCGTTGCTTTGCAACGAGCTTTGCTCTAGTTATTATTATTATTCTTTTTTCTCCTTACCGATTTTGTGCAGAAGATTTCTCGGAGATGGCTCGATCGATTTGATTCAAATTTTCGGTGTTGATGTGGTTCTATCTGAAGTTTGTATCGGCGCTTCGATTTTGAAAAATTCACTTCCGGTCGGAAGTTATCGCCCTTTGATCAAAATTTAGAGGACCTCCATGTCTGTGATGGAACTCAAAAACGGGTCAAGCTAGAAAGCTGAAATTTTCAGGGATGGTAGAGGACATGTTGCCATATTGCACCTGGGTCAGGATATTTTCTGGAAGTGCCTAGTATGGAAGCTCGGTAGGGGTCAAAATTTAGGACACGAATCATGACCGATTTTTTGAGACATTTCGCATCATATCTTTTAAAGCATAATTATTTTGTTAAGACATACTGAACATCATTTGTGCAGAACATCAAGATCTTTCATATTATACCAAGAAAAAAGTGCTGACTCATCACAATAAGGGCAAAAAGGGGACAAAAGTCTTTAATCGATAACTCTAAAACAATCAATATTTTGGTATATATTATTGAACCAAAAATGTTAATCTCAACAATCTACAACTATATATAATGATTTTTATGCCGTATGATACATAATTAGGGGCCACAAGGGGCCAGAATGATAAATCTTTGACGCTTTATATCTCGAAAGGGAGAAATATTTTGATAAGCAATATTGAACAAAAGATGTTCAAAATAATGTTTTGAACAATATGCAACCTTTCATTTTTTGCTAAACGTCCCCATTAAGGAGTTGAAGGGTTGGCCCCTAAATATTTCTTTTGCTAATAGCTCAAAAATGAAAAAGAATTTCTGAACAGTTGTTGAACAAAAAATGTTCAAAATCTTAAGAGCTTTAAGATGAGATCCCGAAAAAGGGGCTGGGCACTCGAATTAGGGGCCAAGAGGGGCCAAAAGTCTTCAATCGATAACTCTTTATCAGTTAATATTTTGTAATACATTACTGAAGCAAAAATGTTTATCTCAACCATCTACAACTATATATTATGTTTTGAATGTTGTATGGTACATAATTAGGGGCCACAAGGGGCCAGAATGATAAATCTTTGACGCTTTATATCTCGAAAGGGAGAAATATTTTGATAAGCAATATTGAACAAAAGATGTCCAAAATAATGTTTTAAACAATATGCAACCTTTCATCTTTTGTAAACGTACCATTAAGGAGTTGAAGGGTTGGCCTCTAAATATTACTCATGCAAATAACTCGAAAACGAAAAAGAATCTCTGAATAGTTGTTTAACAAAAAGTTATCAAAATCCTTAGAGCTTTAAGATGATATGAATAAAAAGGGCCGATTCCTAAAATTAGGGGGCCATTTAGGGGCCAAAAGCCGATTTTTAAGTCTTTAATGTTCAATGTCTTTTTACAGATTGTGGAAAATCATTATTTTAGAATGAAAATCTCAATCAAAAATCTTATCTCATCTCATCAAGAATTGACGGAAGACCCACTCGTTGCTCGCAACGAGATCGTATCAAGTTTCTTATTATTATTCTTTATTTTTTGGACAAAATTTTGTGAAGAAGATTTCTCGTAAACTATTCGGTGGATTTCAATGAAATTTTCAGGAATTATAGCTTTCGTAATATGAATTTTATATAAAATTCCGTTTGTTGGAAAATTCGGTACCAGTGCCAAGTTATGGGCAATTTTCTGATTTTAAAATGCATTTTTGTCTGGAATGTTCTGGAAAATGGTCAGTATATTCACTGGAGACTTGTTTAGAGAAGATAGACCATGAGTTATAGATGTGCAATTTTGCCTTCGTTTGCATCGTCAATACTTCCGGTCGCCACAGGAAGTGAATTTAAAAAGTGCTGTTTTTCAATTTTTTTTGTTTCTCAATAGTTTTCTTTGATATAATAAATGTTGATGTAGACCCTACTGGAAAGGCCTAATATATAATTTATTTTCGTATTGATCAATCCACACACTAGATATTCGCATTCAAAAATCTGAAGCGGTTCCAAGATGGCGGGGTGTCTCCGTAAACTCCGCCATTCAGCAAGTCAGGTTCTAGAAGGTCAACTAGAGCGTTTGGTTGAACGAAACTTTTACCAAAAAGATTCATGAAATGTAAAGGATTCGTTGGATTGTCACGTCTCAGTTACGTTGCATTTCTATTTCGAATTATAGTTTTAATTCGATTTTTTTTACAAGTGGAAATACGATAAATACAAACTTTTGATCTGCACCAAGGAAAACTTATCCTAAACCATAGTTACATATGTATAAGTAATAGCTTTTCAAGAAACTTGCCTGACTAAAACAATCACTATGTTTAGTAAGTATAACTTGACTCATGTTTATTTTCCACGGAGGCGTTTGACATATTAAATGAATAGAAAGACAAAAATTAAGAAAAACCAAAGATTGTTTATTAAGATGACATGAATATTCTTGTAATAAATGCAAGTTATTGAACACAAAAGGTATTAGATTCCTTGACTGTCTGAGGGTGTGAGATTTTCTTTTTCAGCGAAACATTCTAGCATTTTCATGAATGTGTTACCAATCGGAAGAGTCTACTTTGGGGGTAAACAGGATACAAAAATTGTGGAAAATCTTACCAAATTCACTCATAACATTTTCCGCGAAATAATGTATCGTGACACAACTTTAGTAATAAACAAATGGTCTGATGTAGAAATCAACAGAAGTACAGAAATAAATAACATTGACATGTCTGATAAGGAGTTGCATGGAATAAAAAGTTGAATACATATCAAAAAGAAGAAAGTAAGCAGTATCATTTGTTCAACAGTAATAGATCACCTCTCCTAAAAATTACTGTTTAACTCAAGTTACAATTTACGATGTGATCTTCTTGTGCAAAATCTGGCTAGCTAGCACTTATTTTATAATTCCAAACTGAAAGTAAAAAAGATTAATTTGTTTTGAAATTGAAGAAGGCAATCTTGTGATATGATATTTAAATCTGAAGCGGGTTTGCAATGGTGTAATTGGTATAGCGCTATGGATTTTGACGCTGGCGACCCTGGTTCAATCCCCCGTATGTTCGATTTTTGAATAACTTTTTTTCAGTTTAATTTTTTTTTCGGAATCGGACGGAAGACCACTCGTTGCTCGCAATGAGTTTCATATCTAGTTATTATTATTATTTTTCATTTTTATTTTTTTGACCTTTTCAAAATCGCGTTTTCTCGAAAACTACTCAATGAATTTCAGCCAAATTTTCAGAAATTATGTGTTCTGCCATGCCATTTTGAAATATAACAAGAGGCCCATGGGCCACATCGCTCACCTGAGTAACTTGGGTGATGCAAATCTTTACCAGATTCTCCCTCTTGCTATACCTATCATGCCCAACAACCCCCTTCCCTTTTTTATTTTAAAACTTTAGAATCTACACTACCCAAGGATGCTTCCACATCAGTTTCAGCTTTCCTGGCCCAGTGGTTCTTGAGAAGAAGATTTTTAAAGATTTGTTCTATATTTTTCTATGTAAAACTTGGAATTCCCTATTGTGGCCCCGCCCTACCCAGTGGTAATGATTTTTACAATTTAATATCTACACTACCAAAGGATGCTTCCATATAAGTATCAGCTTTCCTGGCCCCAGTGGTTCTTGAGAAGAAGATTTTTAAAGATTTGTTCTATATATATTTCTATGTAAAACTTGGATTCCCTATTGTGGCCCGCCCTACCCCTGGGGGTCACTATTTTAACAATTTAATATCTACACTACCCAAGGATGCTCCCACATAAGTTTCAGCTTTCCTGGCCCAGTGGTTCTTGAGAAGAAGATTTTTAAAGATTTGTTCTATATGTTTCTATGTAAAACTTGGATTCCCTATTGTGGCCCTGTCCAAACCCCGGGGGTCATGATTTTAAAAATTTAATATCTACACTACCAAAGGATGCTTCCACATAAGTTTAAGCTTACCTGGCCCAGTGGTTTATAAGAAGAAGATTTTTCAAGCTTTGTTCTATATAATTCTATGTAAAACTTGGATTCCCTTTGTGGCCCCACCTACCCCTGGCAGGAGGGGGGTCATGATTTTAATAATTTAATATCTACACTACCCAAGGATGCTTCCACATGTTTCAGCTTCCCTGGCCCAGTGGTTTATAAGAAGAAGATTTTTAAAGATTTGTTCTATATATTTTCTATGTAAAACTTCGGATTCCCTATTGTGGCCCAGGTTTACCCTCCCCCGGGGGTCATGATTTTAACAATTTAATATGTACACTACCCAAAGATGCTTCCACATAAGTTTCAGCTTTCCTGGCCCAGTGGTTCTTGAGAAGAAGATTTTTAAAGACTTGTTCTATATATTTCTATGTAAAAATTGGATTTCCTATTGTTGCCCTGTCCAAACCCCAGAGGTCATGATTTTAACAATTTGATATCTACACTAACCAAGGATGCTTCCACGTAAGTTTCAGCTTTCCTGGCCCAGTGGTTCTTGATAAGAAGATTTTTAATGACCCCACCCTATTTTTGTCTTTTCTTGATTATCTCCCCGTGTAAGGGGACTTGGCCCTTCATTTTTCTTTTAACAATTTAAACTCCCCTTTACCCAAGGATGCTTTGTACCAAGTTTGGTCAAAATTGGCCCAGTGGTTCTTGAGAAGAAGTCGAAAATGTGAAAAGTTTACAGACGGAGACGGACGGACAGACAGACAGACAAACGACAGACGGACGGACGACGGAGCAAGATGTAATCAGAAAAGCTCACTTGAGCCTTCGGCTCAGGTGAGCTAAAAAGAATTTGGAAAAATTCACTTCCGGTCAAGAATATCGCAAATTTTCATCTTTTCCACTAAAAATCTATTCCGTGAATGTTCTCAGAAACTATAAAAAGTAGGATTCTCAAACTTTCAGATATGATAGAGGTTGGTTTGAAGATGTGTGATAAGAACATTTCGTGTGTCATCGCCACTTCCGGTCATCACAGGAAGTGGTTTTAAAAAGGGCAATTTTTTAAACTTTTTTGTTTTTTGATATTTTTCATTGATATTAAAAAGATTAATCAAGCCTTATTTGAGAATGACAAATATGTAATTTGAATTAGAATCAAAAATACCAACCTCAAGATATTCGCATTTAAAAATTTGATGCGGTGGTCCCCAATGGCGTAATGGTTAGCGCACTGGATTTTCACGCTGGCGACCTGGGTTCCATCCCCCATATGTCCGAAATTTTTTTTATCACTTTTTCATTTCCGATTTTACATTTTTCTTTCAGAATCGGACGGAAGACCTCTCGTTGCTCGCAATGAGTTTCTTTTCTAGTTATTAAGGTCTTCCGTCTTCAGCGGAAGCCCTTCTTGTTATTCTTCGGTTTCTTTTTCACTTTTATTTTTATTATTATTATTGTTTTTTTTTCTTACCGATTTTGTGCACGCGATTTCTCGAAAACGGCTCGATGGATTTCCATGAAACTTTCAGGACTGATAGAACATAATAAAAATCTCGATACCCTTTTTTAATTTTGATGACGTCATTTCCCGGGTTTTGGAGATTTTCGCAGTTTTCTGTTTTTTAAAGGGTCAGTTTTTTTGTGCTCTTCTTAAAAACCGCTCATCACAGGAAGATGAAACCTTTTCGGGAAAGTGAGCAAAAAGTAGATTTGCATTGTGTTGTTAATTTTCCCCGGAAAGTACTGCACGTTAACACTCGGTTCGGACTAAAAAAGTCATATTGAGCGTTTAAAAATTTTTAAACTTTTTCTATTACATCATTTTACTTTAAATATTTTTTTAAAACATATGGAACAAAAGTTGTGAAGAATTTTGAGATCTTTCAATTGATATCTCAAAAAAAGGGCTGACCCCTAAAATGGGGATCTAGAGGGGCCCAAAAAGTTTTTAATTGATATCTCAAAAAGTATTGAGAATTTGTAATACGTCAAAGAAGCAAAGTTGTTCAAAATGTAAAGCTTAATCTATTTGTTTGTCAAAATACGCCCGCGTCGTCATTTCCCGGTAAACCGGAAGTAGTCAAAAACGTGTATTTTTTCCGTTCTTGTCAATTTTTTGGGGTAACATTTCCTGGAGTATAAAAATTAATTTTCCGTCCTCGTATCACTTCCGGTTAAACCGGAAGTAGCAAAAATTTGCATATTTTTGCTTTAAATTAACATAGCTTTAGAGGATTCAAACCATTTTAAGGCGTTATTTCTCATTTTTTTAAAAAATGAAAGTATTCCCGTTGCTTTGCAACGAGCTCGGCTGTATTTAAAGTTCTTCCGTCTTCGCGGAAACCTTCTTTTTTTTCTTAGGTTTCTTTTCCACATTTTTATTATTAGTGTTTTTTTTCTTACCGATTTTGTACGCGCGATTTCTCGAGAACGGCTCGATCGATTTTCATGAAACTTTCAGGTCTATAGAACATTTAAAACTCTAGATATATATTTTTTATTTTGATGACGTCACTTCCGGTTCGAAGTTTTCCGCGATTTAGTGAATTTCAGAGGGTCACTTTGCCCGGGCAGATTTCTAAAAAAGAAAAAAGAAGCATGACATTTTCCGTGATGGTAAAACAACCTTTGGAGAAGTGCCAAAACTAACTCCCCAATACTAAACCCAGCTCCATTCCCAAAATAGTCCTATCGTAAAATTCAAAATTTCTGACACCTTTTCTTCAATATCTTTTTACCTAAAAATATTTTGTTAAAACATATAAAACAAAAGAAGGTAAAATTTAAAATTTTCGAAAGATATCTCGAGAAAAGGGCTGGCCCCTATAATTGGGCCCCAAAAGGGGGGAAGGGTTTTTTCCCTAATAACTCAAAAAATTCGAGAATTTGTAATTTGTTTAAGAAGCAAAGTTGTTCAAAATGTTAAGATGAATCTATTGGCGTCTTCAAAAATTTTCCAATGACGTCACGTCCGGGAAACCGGAAGTAGTCAGAAAATGCGTATTTTTGCCGTTCTTTACATGTTTTGGGGTAACATCTGTAACTGGGAGCATAAAATTCAGTTTTCCGTCCGGAAGTTGCAAAATATGGCTAATTTTTGCATTAATTAACATAGATTTGGAGGATTCAAACCATTTTGGATGTATTTATTCATTTTTTTTTAAAAAGTGAAAGTTATTCCGGGAAAAACGGAAGACCTACTCGTTGCTTTGCAACGAGCTTTGTATCATTATTATTTT
This sequence comes from Saccostrea cuccullata, assembly GCF_032062105.1. Lineage (NCBI taxonomy): Eukaryota > Metazoa > Mollusca > Bivalvia > Ostreida > Ostreidae > Saccostrea > Saccostrea cuccullata. Next base: position 104,092 of record NW_026940767.1, read on the forward strand.
TCTCCGTACAGATTTTGTGAAGACGATTTCTCAGAGACGGATTGGTCGATTCACTTAAAAATTTCAGGATGATCTATCATAATATGATCCTTATTCTTTTTTTTTAATTTTTGGAAATTCACTTCCGGTCTTTAATCGATTTTCATATGACTTTTTTGTCCGGACAAAAACTAGAAAACGAGAAAACTTTAGAATGCTGAAATTTTGAGGAATAAAAGACGACATGTTGTAGTTTTGTACCTATGTTTTCAAAATTTCCGGAAGTGTATAGTATGGAAGCTCGGTAGGGGTCGAAATTTAGGACACAAATCAAGAATTTTCGAGACATTTTACATCATATCTTTTAAAGTATAAATATTTTGTTAAAACATACTGAATATCGTTTGTGCAGAATGAAAAGATCTTTTATCTGACATAAAGAAAAAAGGGCTGTCTCATCACATTAGGGGCCAAGAGGGGCCAAAAGTCTTTAATCGATAACTCTTTAACAGTCAATATTTTGTTATACATTACTGAAGCAAAAATGTTTATCTCAACCATCTACAACTTTATATTATGATTTTAATGTCGTATGGTACATAATTAGGGACCATAAAGGGCCAGAATGCTAAATCTTTGACGCCTTCTATCTCAAAAGTGGGAAATATTTTGATAAGTAATATTGAACAAAAGATGTTCAAAATAATGCTCTGAACAAAATGCAACCTTTCATTTTTCGCTACACGTCCCTATTAAGGAGTTGAAGGGTTGGCCCCTAAATATTTCTTTTGCAAATAACTCGAAAACGAAAAACCATCTCTGAATAGTTGATGAACAAAAAGTGTTCAGAATCCTTAGTGCTTTAAGGTAAAATCCAGAAAAAAGGGGCTGGGTACTCAAATTAAGGGCCGAAAGGGGCCAAAAATCTTCAAGCGATAACTCTTAAGAAGTCAATATTTTGTTATACCTTACTGAAGCAAAAATGTTTATCTCAACCATCTTCAACTATATATTATGATTTTAATGTTGTATGTACATAATTAGGGGCCATAAGGGGCCAGAATGCTAAATCTTTGACGCCTTCTATCTCAAAAGTGGGAAATATTTTGATAAGTAATATTGAACAAAAGATGTTCAAAATAATGTTCTGAACAAAATGCAACCTTTCATTTTTCGCTAAACGTCCCCATTAAGGAGTTAAAGGGTTGGCCCCTAAATATTTCTTATGCAGATAACTCGAAAACCAAAAAGAATCTCTGAATAGTTACGGAACAAAAAGTTGTCAAAATCTTAAGAACTTTAAAATGAAATGAAGAAGAAAGGGCTGATCCCTAATAATAGGGTCTGATAGTGACCAAAAGTCGAATTTATAAGTCTTCAATGTTCAATATCTTTTTTTTTTTTTTACAGATTATGGAGGCAAAATCGTTCTTCTTCACAATCTTTATCATTATTTTTAATGAAAATCTCAATTAAAATCTAATCTCATCTCATCAAGAATCGTACGGAAGACCCACTCATTGCTCGCAGCGAGATCGTATCTAGTTATTATTATTTTTTTTCTGTCCTTTTTGTGCAGACGATTTCTCGGAGATGCTTGGACGGATTTATATGAAATTTTCAGGGATGATGTATCATGATCTGAACTTGATATATTTTTTTTTTAATTTTTGGAAATTCACTTCCGGTCAGGAATTATCGCCCTTTAATCGCATTTTAGTGACCATTTTGTCCGGATAAAAACTCAAAAACGGCAATATAGTTTTTCAGCGATTATAGTTGGCACGTTGTAGTTTTGTACCTATACTTTCAAATCTTCCGGAAGTGTCTAGTATGGAAGCTCGGTAGGGTCGAAATTTAGGACATAAATCAAAAGTGAATTTTCGAGACAAATATCTTTTAAAGTATAATTATTAGGGAAAACATACTGAACAACATTTTTGCAGAACAACAAGATCTTGTATATGATACCACGAAAAAAGCGCTGACTCATCAAATTGGGGGAGAAAAGGGGCCAAAAAGTCTTTAATTAATAACTCTTTAGAAGTCAATATTTTGTTATACATTTGTGAAGCAAAAATGTTTATCTCAGCAATCTACAACTATATATTATATTTTTAATGTCGTATGAAACATAGATAGGGGCCACAAGGGGCCAGAATGCTTAATCTTTGACGCTTTATATCTCAAAATTGGAAAATATTTTGATAAGTAATATTGAACAAAAGATGTCCAAAATAATGCTCTAACAATATGCAACCTTTCATTTTTTGCTAAACGTCCCCATTAAGGAGTTGAAGGGTTGGCCCTGAAATATTTCTTTTGCAAATAACTCGAAAACGAAAGAGAATCTCTGGAATAGTTGTTGAACAAAAAGTGTTCAAAATCCTAACAGGTTTAAGATTAAATCCAGAAAAAGGGGCTAGGCACTCAAATTAAGGGCCGACAGGGGCCAAAAGTCTTTATTCAATAACTCTTTAGCAGTCAATATTTTTGCTATATATTACTGAAGCAAAATGTTTATCTCAACAATCTACAACTATAAATTATGATTTGAATGTCGAAAGGTGCATAATAAGGGGCCATAAGGGGCCAGAATGCTAAATCTTTGACGCTTTATATATCGAAAGTTGGAAATATTTTAATAAGTAATATTGAACAAAATATGTTCAAAATAATGTTTTGAACAATATGCAACCTTTCATTTTTTGCTAAACGTCCCCATTAAGGAGTTGAAGGGTTGGCCCCTAAATATTTCTTTTGCAAATAACTCGAAAACGAAAGAAAATCTCTGAATAGTTGTTGAACAAAAAGTGTTCAAAATCCTAACAGGTTTAAGATTAAATCCAGAAAAAGAGGCTGGACACTCAAATTAAGGGCCGAGAGGGGCCAAAAAGTCTTCAATCGATAACTCTTTAGCAGTCAATACTAGGGGCCGTGGAAGGGGCCAAAGTCTAATTTTTAAGTCTTTAATGTTCAATGTCTTTTTACAGATTATGGAGACAAAATCGTTCCTCTTCACAATCTTTATCAATATTTAAGAATGAAAATCTCAATCAAAATCTTATCTCATCAAGAATCGGACGGAAGACCCACTCGTTGCTCGCAACGAGATCGTATCTAGTTATTCTTTTTTTTTTCTTCTACTTCCTAGACGCCAACCTTGAAGCCTCATATCTCACTCATTTCTCAATTGACTTCGTTCAAATTTTCAGAGGTACTAGAAATTACTAAACTCTATCAGAATGCTGTCTAAAATTTCAAAAAGTCACTTTCGGCTTTGAGTTATTTCCCTTTTAACGAAAATTTATAGGCTTTCGTTTCCAGACAAAGGCTCAGAGACGGCTAAAGCTGGAGCAGAAATTCTACTGATTTTAGATAATAGAAGGATTGAAGTTGTGCACATCGGTTTTTGTTTTTCGATTTCTCTATTCAAAATGGCGCTATATAGGGGTAAAAAATTAGAACGCTTAAAAGAGCCAAAAATTACTCATATTCTGCTTTTTATCTTCTAAACTAAAAATATTTTGTTAAAATATATAGAACATAATTTGTGCAGAATTAGAAGATCTTTCAAATGATATGACGGAAAAAGGGCTGACCCCTAAAGAGCTTAATCCATGAACCATAAAATATGGCCTGATCCCTAAAAATTAAAATGATTTTATTATCGATAGTGTAGACTTTAAGCTTTTCATAACCGTTTTTCTTTTTTCGATATCTATTTTACTTTTTCAAAACGAGATATTGCAATATGGTATTGTTTTGATGGGAAAAATGCATTAGGAACGTCATTTTTGGAACATAACGTCACGTAAAAAGGCGATAGAGATGACTGTAGGATTATAATGCACCTATTTATCAAAGGTGCTTAGACACATAATCCAAACAATTTTTTTCTCAAACGTTCTGTTTAAGTCACAACTTATTATCGAATTGTTTAAAGAGTGAAGAATTCTTATTAGCCAAAGGCGTTAGATTGATACGTCGCCGTTGTTTTATGAAGAACTAATTCTCTATAATCACATCTGGGCGTCATTTTGTTTCCAACAAATGCTTGAAAATCACAGAAACACAATGTCGGCAGTTCTGATAAAAACTGATTTTGATGAAACTGTACATGTATTTTAAAAAACCTGGTTAACAATAAAAAAAATTATTTGAATTATCATCTTATTTAAAAAATCATTTCAGTCAGCGCGATTAAATTTGGTAGGTCGCGTTATAGGGGAAACAAAGGTATTTTTTTTTATTTTGGCTTCGGCAAAAAAAATCGTAATTTTCAGATCATGTAAAAAATTCCATGTTAGCAGGCATTTTAAAGCATAATTTTTAAAAGCTAGAAATAAACTTGTATAGGCTTTTCATATGTCCGATCAACGTATTTAGGGGGGAAATCGATCAAAAGGAAAATGGCATTAAAATATTTTAAAGTTAATTATCATTTATCTTACTACGCAGAGAGAGTTCGTAAAACAAAAAAACAAACAAACAAACAAACAAACAATCAAAAATGAAAATAAAAGTACACGAGTGAATTTTAAGAATTATTGAATTCCTATACGAAGAAGGTCATATTAACTTGTTTGGCATGAATAAACAGGATTTTGCTCAAACTGAAAGCTATATCAATGCAATCGCTAGATGTTTACAGATTCCATTGTGTCTTAGCGAATTTATAGTGAGCCGTTTCAAATGTAACTCGTAAGTTTAGTGGAATAACCTGTCATATAATTTAATTAAGCAATCTATGCTTATATTTTGCCGGTCAGCATGAATCAAGATCGAGTGGTTTTATTGGTCAGTTATTCATTTTTTTCACTTAAGGCGCCCCGCTTTCTCATTCAAATAATACAATTACCTCCATAGCTGTAATGTATGGAACGCCATGGCTGCCTTATGTTAGATGATTATATTATATGCTGTGCTACTTATATTATATGCTGTGGTTTTATAATTATATGCTGTGGGTTTATAATTATATGCTGTGGGTCTATAATTATATGCTGTGGATCTATTATTATATGCTGTGGTTTTATAATTATATGCTGTGGGTTTATAATTATATGCTGTGGGTTTATAATTATATGCTGTGGGTCCATTATTATATGCAGTGAGTCTATTATTATATGCAGTGGATCCATTATTATATGCTGTGGTTTCAATATTATATGCTGTGGGTTCATAATTATGTGGGTTCATAATTATATGCTGTGGGTTCATAATTATATGCTGTGGTTCTTTTATTATATGCTGTGGTTTCATATTATTATATGCTGTGGGTTCATAATTATATGCTGTGGGTGTATTGTTTCATATTTTGTCGGTTTATTAGAAACTAGCTTTTCGAATCTGGACTTCTGTTTTTTTTTAGTTTACTTGCTCAAAAAATGGCGGCAACTGCACCAGGCCTAACCGTAATAGGAATGAGAGAGTGGAGTGCTGAATCAATCGGCAATCCTCGGCTGACTCCGCTATGCTCGAATTATTTGAAATTAAATTAGTATAGTTTTTTTTTTCTTCTTTTTTATATATAAATGTATACCGGGTATTTCCTCTCGGTGTGTCGTCAAATAAAGAGCAAAATGTCTTCTTTTTTTTTTGCCTTAAATTCACTTCACATTTTAAAAATTAAGATCTCTATAAGGAAAAGAATACCAATTATTTTCCCACAGAACTCTAAACAAACCTTTTGTCCTCTCACTTGTTTTTGTGTGTTGAGATTTGAGAGGAGTTATGTCCTTTGTTAAAAGGGGGGTGGTGAGAAGAATGTAGATATAAGCATAGGCGTCGGAACCGGGGCTAGGACTTTAGCCCCCCAAAATTTTTTTCCCAAACATATTAGTATAGACATTGAACATTGTTTCTTAGGTTTAGCCCCCCCCCCCCCTTTCCACAGATACGTCGCAGTATAGGTTAAAAATGGGGAAATTGGTGGTGTTTGGAAAAAAAATTAGGTACTAAAGAAGTTTGTCGAACCTAACCACCCCCCCCCCCCTCCCACGACTCGAAATAGAATCTTTGTGATTAGGGCATTTTCCTTTTTTTTTTTTTGCTTGTCAGGTTTTTTGTCAAGTAAGTCAACAATGTGCATCAGATTTCTCTTTATATGATAAATATTTGAAGTGTATGGCATCGTTTGAAACTTTAATCCAAGCGATTATAAAAAAAAAATTCCCCCAAAATATAGGGCCCATGGCGTTTATAGGTCAAAATTGCAGTTGATAAAAATTAACTTATAGATACCGGGAGTAAATAACACTCTGCCCCCCAAAAAATCAACCCCCACCCCTACAATCTCCCCCTGGTATTTCTATATTTCTGTTATGTTCCTACATTCCATAAAAAAAATCAACCCCCGCTCTTACAATTTCCCTGGTATTTCTATATTTCTGTACTATTCATACATTCCCTCATTTATTTCAAACATTAATATTTTTACTTTATAAAAAAAATAATAAAAAAACATTTCATACATGTTTCTCATTTAAACCAATCAGGTAATGCCTTCCTATTCAGCACTCTCTCATTCCTATTACGGTTAGCCGCCATTTTTTGAGCAAGTAAACTAAAAAAACTAGAAGTCCAGATTTGAATATATAGTTTCTAATAAACCGACAGAATATTTAACAATACATCAACAGAATATAATTATGAACCCACAGCATATAATAATGAAACCACAGCATATAATAATAGATCCACAGCATATAATAACGAAACCACAGCATATAATAAAAGAACCACAGCATATAATTATAGACCCACAGCATATAATTATAAACCCACAGCATATAATTATAAAACCACAGCATATAATAATGGACCCACAGCATATAACAATAGACCCACAGCATATAATAATAGATCCACAGCATATAATTATAGACCCACAGCATATAATTATAGACCCACAGCATATAATTATGGAACCACAGCATATAATATAAGAACCACAGCATATAATTATAGACCCACAGCATATAATTATAGAACCACAGCATATAATATAAGAACCACAGCATATAATTATAGAGCCACAGCATATAATAAAAGAACCACAGCATATAATTACAAACCCACAGCATATTATAATAGACCCACAGCATATAATTGTAGAACCACAGCATATAATATAAGAACCACAGCATATAATATAAGAACCACAGCATATAATAACAAACCCACAGCATATAATTATAGACCCACAGCATATAATTATAAACCCACAGCATATAATAAAAGAACCACAGCATATAATTACAAATCCACAGCATATAATATAAGAAGTACAGCATATAATATAATCATCTAACATAAGGCAGCCATGGCGTTCCATAGTAATGGCTAAGCCGGGATTTTACAGTAAAGTATACGATTTTATTTATTCAATATTATGTATATATTGAAAGTCTCTTTCCCAAAACTCTCTAAGCACTTTTAATTAAAGTATGTCTATATTTTGCCGTTATCTATTAAGTTATGTACATTAGGCTGGAATTAAAAATATCTTTGTTTCCCCTAACCCGACCCTTAATTCACATGTTGGGTCGGTAGGTAGGTAAACAATTTTATTTTCTGACAGCAACTTTGAAAATACATTCTGAAATTTAATGTAAAATTATCTTTATAAATAAGTACAAAAGAAAGCGATTTGTGATCAAAATGCTAAGTATCATACATATGCCGTTTCAAAGCAAAATTCATGATTAATGAATTCACAACTGTTATTTAGTTGAACTTATGAAATATTTCACGCCAATTACATTTATATAAATTGAATAAAATGGACAAGATTCTCAAATACGGAAAGACTGGACACACGAATATATTTTTCAAACCTTCTATCAGCCTTCAGAGCTTACATGTATAGACGACCAATGTACTTTTTCGAGGACAATGAGATTTGCAGTGGTTCTAGAGCATTTTGCTTTGGAGTTAAGAAGTGGCTAATTTTAAATCGCAGGTTCAAATCCCAATGAGTAAAGTTAGGAAAAAAGTTAGATAAAAACTTATGTCCAGTGTCGCAAAAGATGCTGGCTCAAAAAAGATCCCCCACTTCTTAATGGTAAAAAAGTGCTTCAGTGCGTCTAAATTTGAAAATACATGTATGGGGATATATTTAAATGTCGTCCTAACAAATTTCGAAGGGATTAAAAGCAAAGAAACAACCAATCTTCAAGGGCCTAATTAAAGAAAAATACACTGGACGTCTCAGGAAGCTGAATCCTAATTTCAAAACTATTTGGAAAGAGTAGGTGAACAATACCAAACCGAATCTACAAATGATAAAAATATCATAGTCACGAGTTAGTTAGTTTAACCACTAAATAAAGGCAGGAAGAAAGGACATCTGAATTATATTTATCAGGGTTAGAGTATAGGGTTAACCCTTTACCAGGATGAAGTTGCAGATTACCGGTATTAGATCAAAACTCAAATTAAATAAAATGCAGTGAAATTGAATGATGTGTTCACTATAGGTGAGTATTCACAAGGTGGGCTCCTCATCTACTCATAAGGCGGGCCTTACCATGTATTTTGTACCTTAAATTCAAAGACAGATTTGTTTGTTGCTTAACGTCCCTTTCAAAAATTTATTCACTCACATGGAGACGCCAAGACACCTCTGAAACACTCTTAATTAGTCATGATAAATTTTATTATCGAACTGTTTCAAGACTGAAGAATTCCAATTAGCTAAAACCATAGAAATTAAGACCTTGCCATTGTTTTATGAAGAGCTAATGTCCTGTAATCACATCTGGACGTCATTTTGTGTCCAGCAAATGCTTGAAAATCACAGTAGAACAATGTCGGCCGTTCTGATAAAAACTAATTTTGATGAAATTGTATTTTATAAAACTTAGGTAACAATAAAAAAAATATTTGAATAATCTTTTTCAAAAAATCTTTTCAGTCGGTGCGATTTAATTGAGTCGGTCGCGTTAGGGGAAACAAAGGTATTTTTTATTTTGGCCTTAAATACCCAGATCAAAATAATAAACAGAATGTAACTTCTAACCTCCTTTTAGCCTTTTTGTGTATATGAAAAGAAAATGTGAATTGATATGTATATCTTGATGCGACTAACTGCATGGTTAATACATGTAGGTCAGAATGTTTTGCAGTTAACCGATTAGCAAATCTGCAATCGATTGCAATCGCTAATATATTCACATGTAAAGTTAACACACCCCCCCCCCCTCCGATTGGATTAATCGATTTAAAGCCTTTTCCTTGTCAATGAATTTGAGTTTGATTTTTGGAAAGGGTACTTTAAACATTTTATTTTAATTGATAATACAACAAGTGGACACGACTCCCCTACACCACACCACTTTGAAAAAATTATAGTTCCATAATATTGACTCGAATATTTTTTTTACTGAAGTGCCTCGACCATACTGCAAAAAAATGAATGAAGAAATAAAGAAAGATAGGATGAAAGACTCTTCTAAGACCCCCCCCCCCCCCCAACACACACACACATACATGCTTCAATTTGTGTTCTTTCTTAATTATCAAAGTGTATAACTTTTTTAGCTTTTTTTTTTATTTCTTGACTCCAAGCACCGTCTTTAGGGGGAAAGCGATGTTTCTAGTAATTACTATAGTGACCTATAGAAAAATGTATTAAAATTAAAATAAATTATGTAATTTGATTCTGGAAACATATTCAAAGTATGTCGCATAAACGACAGTGAGTGTATAAAGATTTATACTTTTGACGTAAATATAAGATATATCAAATATTATATACTTATACTTTTTTAAATAAGAAGCCAGACAAGTATCTTTCGTTTGTAAAGGATGATACAGTTACTGCGCGTTTTGTACAAATTCATATACAGTTCGATAAGGGGATTCGTCAAAAACATATTGTGTCTTATACGCATCCTCACATGATTTAGGATCCAGTTTACAGAAAACCCAAATGTTTGATTTTTTTTAATGATTTTTTTTGCAAGAATTTTACTCATTTCTTCTTTTTTTCAAAGGGCATTTTATTAATGAAAGCAAGCTACCCAATACGTCCATAAAAGCATTAGAAATTTTTTAAATAAATAAGTGAAACCTCACTTTACATCTTCTATGACGTCACAAGTGACGTATAATAATCAGTAACGTCACATTTATGTGTACATGATCATATTATATTTTTTTTTTTTCGAATTTGATTTCAGAATTTTTTTCTACTATTAATTATCGTCTGAAACATGTGGGATAGAAGTGTGTTGTTCTTTTACTCTTATCAATATAATACCCCCTTGTTCGATGCATTAAATTTATGTAAAACACATGGAAATGTATGATGGTTTGTAGTCATAGCTCTTTCACAGACAATGATTTCTTCTTTTTTCAATAGGGGCGCACACGTTACGGGTAAATATTTTCATTGGAAAATATCTCTTGCATAATGATTGTTATTTTTCTGGTTTAATATTTTGCCGTAACGAATGTGCTCTATGTGTAAATCACGATTAACTGTCCTATTTTCGGCATTTTCCCGGAAAACTTCGAACCATTGTTAGGTTTAGATTTTAATTTGATATCCCAAACATCCGGTATTGACAGAAATGATGCACATGTAAACTGTTTCAATGGTCGAAGGTAAGATTCACCAGAAATATTGATTTTATAGCCCTCTTAAAAATTTTCATATTTGCTAGGCCATATGAGGCACTTTGTGGGTCGAGTTCTTTAGGGATCTACAGGGGCCAAAAGTTTTTTTTCCAGATATCTCAAAAAGTGTTGAGAATTTGTTATACATCAAAGAAGCAAAGGTGTTGAAAATCTCTGGTAAAATCTACTGATGTCATCAAAATACGTCCTGTGACGTCACTTCCGGCCAAACCGGAAGTAGTTCGAAACTGTGCATATTTTTGCCGTTTTGACATGTTTTGGGGAAACATTTGTCACTGGAAGCATAAAAGTTAATTTTCCCTCCGTCGACGTCACTTCCGATCAAACAGGAAGTAGCAAAAATGGCTTACTTTTGCAATTTTCAACATAGATTTGGAAGATTTAAATCATTAGAGACGTCATTTCTCTCTCTTTTTTTTTTTTAAAGAAAAGTTACTTCCGGTCAAACAGGACGGAAGACCTACTCGTTGCTTTGCAACGAGCTTTGCTCTAGTTTATATAATAATTATAATTTAGTCAACTTGTCACTGACTATAAATAAACTGAAATTTTTAGACGATGGAAATTTTGTTTTCATTGTTTCCAGGAAGTTAAAATTTTGCATGTATACTGTGTTGTTCTACAAAAACATAAAATAATATTTATTTTGTCCCCTACTTCAAATATATTGTACTTTAATACAGCACCATTTGCCTCTAAGGAGTGGTAGAAAAAAATATTGGTAAAGATGATATAAGATTTTGTTAAATTTTCAGAAAATGAACATTTTACCAAGGCGGTAAACAGAAGAGAAAAACTGATAGAAAGTATTACGTGTAAATTTCATGTTATGTTTTCAATTTAAAAATTATGAAATTTCTTTTGTACTTAATTAAGAACAGTTTTACTCTCACATCTATATATATAATCAAGATTAATCTGTGGTACACTGTAGCATAGTATTGGATGATTTAAACTACTGGCTTAAACAATGAGGAAAATGTATTTATTACACTAGTATCATGATGTAAGAGAAGAAATATCTACACAGTAAAACATGGTTATGATGAACACGCTATGATGAATTCATGCTGATGGTGAAGTCATTTTCATTTTCTGTACTGGTTTTAAAATCCTATGGAAAGTCAACATAATTAAAACAAATCAAAAATTGTTTTTCCCAGACATTTAAAATGCTACAAGCTTATTTTTTTGTATTTGAATGATTTACATCAGTTTAAAATACCCTACATGACAATGTGTTACCTCCATATTCAGTGTCTTATTGCAGATTTAATATGGAATTTCCCAATTAAAGTTTAAATGAATTAAATCCAAATAAAGAAATGACTCAATGTTGATATTTTGATTCCAAATATTAAAATTCTATGAATCAGGACACACTGGTATTACTATTTTTGTCATTACAACTCATTAATCTTGTCACATCAGTGAAAATTTTACAAGTCATCAATAAGTGTTTCATATTCTTTTTTAAGTGATCTAAAAAAACAATTTTTTTTAGAGTATTTATGGGAACGCAATAAAGAATTGTATATGCTTCAATAAGAACACAACATGTAACAGAAATATTGCCTATTTATATGGAATGTTGGTGTCATCAAAAATAAAATATCAGGGGCAGAATTTTTTTAAAATGTAGTATACTAATGCCCTGTTCACACGACGAGTTTAATTCGCAGTAAATTAATGCGAAGTAAACTAATGCAAATCAAATTAATGCGAATTAATGCCCTGTTCACACGACGAGTTTAATTCGCAGTAAATTAATGCGAAGTAAACTAATGCAAATTAAAATAATGCGAATTAAATTGCGTTCACACTACAGTTAATGCGAAGTAAACTAATGCGAATTAAAATTCTACTTCTACGGCCAGGCGTCAGTAAGTCTATTATGACGTCATTTGCTAATCACGTCACGTTATGCAGGAGCAGATGCATTTGACATAATGTTACAATGTCTGTACAATACTTTTTGGTGTTTAACACAATTTTCCTTAGTTTTTCACCCAAAAATAGCACAAATACTTCAAGCTGACCACGGACATGTGGCATTTGACCTAATTTTGCCATTACGCATGCCTCAAAATTTAATTCGAATTAGCTTCACTTAGCGTTCACACGGAGCTAATGCGAAGTAATTTAATGCGCAGTAAACTAATTCGAATTAAACTAATTCGCATTAAATTCTCCGTGTGAACGCTAAGCGAAGCTAATTCGCAGTAACTTTACGTTTAATTCGAATTAAACTCTCCGTGTGAACAGGGCATAAATTGCGTTCACACGACAGCTAATGCGAATTAAAATTTTACTTCTACAGTCAGGCGTCAGTAAGGCTATTGTGACGTCATTTGAAAATCACGTCACCTTATGCAGAAGCAGATGCATTTGACATAATGCCAAAGTGTCTGTACACACATTTTAGTGATTAACATAATTTTCCTCACTTTTTCACTCAAAAATAGTAAAAGTACTTAAAACTGACTATTAACATGTGGATTTGACTTAATTTTGCCACTACGCATGCCTCAAAATTTAATTCGAATTAGCTTCGCTTAGCGTTCACACGGAGTTAATGCGAAGTAATTTAATGCGCAGTAAATTAATTCGATTTAAACTAATTCGCATTAAATTCTCTGTGTGAACGCTAAGCGAAGCTAATTCGCAGTAAACTTACGTTTAATTCGAATTAAACTCTTCGTGTGAACAGGGCATAAAAATACAACTTAAACAGAATATCACATAAACATGTATCTCTTTATTAGTACATGTACCGAAAACATCACACTACTGTAAAATATATGTTTTCATTTATTTTATAAAATCAATTTATATATGGACAATCATCATGAACAGTTGTAAGATTGTACAAAAGAGCAGGGATGCATATCTATTTACATACATCTCATATCTAATTATGTACAATACATATACCTCATCAAAGTCAGTCAACTTTTTTTTTTCAATTCTAGAAATGTAAATATTCCATTTGAATTAAATATTTTGCATATTTAAATTAAGATGTAAAGTAAATACTTATCCCAATTCACTTCACATCCAACCCCTAAAATGATTAAATGAAAGAAAAACATTAAAAAATACATAGATTATTAAACTAATTAAAAAATAAAGGTTTGAAACTTTGAAAAAGATTAAGGTAGACTTTAAAATTTTGGAACTGTAGTAAAAAACTTTGGAACTTTGATTTACTATAGTGAAAACTTTGGAACTTTGATTTACTATAGTAAAAACTTTGGAACTTTGATTTACTATAGTAATAACCTTGGAACTTTGATTTACTATGGTGAAAACTTAGGAACTTTGATTTACTATAGTTAACTATAGTTTACTATAGTACTAGTTAACTATAGTTAACTATAGTTTACTATAGTATTTTTTTGTTAGGGCTAGGCCAAATATTTATGCTGCCTAAAATAAAATAAAGAAAGTTTGCCCATGTTATGATCTTTCGACTAACAGTAGAAACATGACAATTGAATCTGACTCCTAAATCTTGTGCCATTAGACCACACTTCAACCTGCAAAGCAACATGAACAACTCGTCAATTAACAACATGCTTCTTTGTTTGCCTACATTTACCTGCTGGTTAGGTTTATCACAAAATTTATAATAATAGCTTTTCATACATGTTGCAGTAGGTTTGATGTATTCAAAAAAAGCTAAAAACATAGCCATTGTAGTAAATCCTGTGTAAAATTGAATCATTGAATCGTCATTTGAAAACCGCTGAATTCCAAATCGTTCAACCTCAATCTTCTTTTGTAGAGTCTTTATTTCCTCATCCCTCTTCTGCAACAAACTTTCTAATTCTTGGACTCTCTCATTCTCATGTATATTTCATCAGGAGGAGGAGAACTAAAATCATGAGATTTTTTTTAAAGAGACTCTGCAAAAATTATATTAGTACATGAAAAAAACCCATACCTTACTGATATGATGACCAGCATTCTACTGTCCAGCAGCAGTTGAAAGTTAAATCATTCAAAAAAGTTGATTACAATTGCAAACTGAATATATCAAGTAATCAGTTTGACAAAAGAATAACTTTTCCGAGAATGATTCATGTAAAATTTGACTTTATGAAACATCTCCTGAAAAATTCAAACTTCTGATTGTAAGTCTATATTCCACCAGTATGCATATTTTTAAAAAAAAATGTAGTCACCTTTTGCTTTAAAATGTAAAACAATATTAAACCATCTTGTTGTACACAAATAAATATTATTACAACACGGTATAAACTGACCATCATAAATTTCAATGAAATGTTTTACCGGTAGTACAGTACATGTAATGGTGTTTTGTTCTGTTGACCTGTAGTATGTACATAACAAAAAATCTGACCAAAATTAGAAATGTACTTTTTACATAATTAATATACATATATTTTTTTTTTATAAATCTACGTTTATTTTACTATACAATAGATTAACATGAATCACAGGTCTTTTTTAGCTTTTAAAAATTCAATTAAAATTACCCATCCTCAATTAACAATGGAGTAGAATCCATTTCCTCAGGTCTCACAATATGATCCTCAAATTCCTGCTTAGGTCTTTTCTCTGGAAGGGTGTGTTTAACTATTGGGCGTCGACTGTTGGTATCCGTCTTCCAGGAGAAAACTGAGGGTACCGATCCAGGTTTCAACGTTTTCCTCACTGAAGTCCATTTAATATCTTCCTTTTTAAAATGGTGAGAGCAGACAACTGTTTGATCACTTATCTGAATATAATGAAATGAATTTTACTCTGATACATTACTTACATGACATAAACTAGAAGCAGTAAGCATTTTGGAGCATTATGACATAACTTTAAGCAATAGAAATTAAAAGATGCATCTAGGGATATCAGATGGTTAACTGGTTAATGATACTTGATAACACTTATAGTAAGATACTGTAAATACACGTAGCCTAATCCTAGGGCTATGTGATTTCTTTTTAACAGGTCCAGTCCAAAGACTATTTCTACCTACGTAGGTATTTAAACCTACCCAAAGTAGCTACTTTTACCTACTTTCTGCTTTACTTGCATTTTGTGGCCAAATGGCCGAACGGCGCATTATGGTCAGTACCATATCTCTTGATACAGTCATACTAATGATGGATATGACAAAAATTGACCAAAAAATGCTTACTTCGTAAATTAACAATTTTGCATAGAAACTAATGTAAAATTGAAGATATAGAAAGTAATCATTTTTTGGCCAACATTTCGTAATATCCATCATTAATGTGACTGTATCAAAATATATGGTATTCACCGTGTTGCGCCGTTCGGTCTTTTGGCCACAAAATGCAGATAATACAAAAAGTAGGTAGAAATAGCTACTTTAAGTAGGTTTAAATACCTACATAGCTATTAATAGCTACGTAGGTAGAAAGAGTCTTTGGACTGGACCGGTTTAAGTTAAGAAACTAGGGTACCAATCTTCACATGTAAAACACTGTCATTGTTTAATATTTATCTACTAACGAATTTTCATTTTAGAATTAACATTTTTATTATGATTACAGAAAGTTATGCGAAAAAGGTTTAGCTGACACTGAGCTCAACATGAATAAACAGCTGATTGACTTGCATTAGTCTACTCGATTTACATGCCTCTGCATCAGGTGACATTTCTATTCATTACATAGTATGTCATTCAACATATATTCTGACAAATATATGAAAATATATTGTTAACCAACGGATAATACATATTGTTTATATAAGTGCAGATCACTGATTAGTTTGCATCGACATTGTTTACGTGTTCTTGAAACATATCGGAAGGTCACTCACGGTAAACAGAGGACCAGGGTCTCTCCTAATAGCTTGAATCCACTCCTTTCTCTTTTCTGGAGCCTTTGGCATTGGCGTCGGAACCGGGGGGGGGGGGGGCGCTAGGGGGGGGGCTTAGCCCCCCTACTTCTTTCCCAAATGTATACTTAGTATAGACATTGAACATATCTTCGTAGGTTTAGCCCCCCCCCCCACTTTCCACAGATACGTTTTAATATAGATTAAAAATGCGGAAAGTGGTGGTGTTTGGAAAAAAAATTGGTACTGAAGTTCGAACCTCCCCCCCCCTCCCCCCCCCCCACGAAATAGGATTTTTGTGTTTGGAAAATGGTTGGGAAATGGACATTTCCCTTGTTTTTCTTTTTTGCTTGTCAGGGTTTTTTGAAGGTGCAAAAAAATTTTTTTTTTACACTTAGTCCCCCCACTTTCAATTTGCTTCCGACGCTTATGTTTGGTATCCGGTGAAAGGATAAATCTGGGTTAATCCTCCCATTTCCATTACAGAATGGCACACAGCAGTGCTTGTCGTGACCCTTCCCTTCCTCTTCAGACGCCGACATTTTGTTTACAATTTTACCGACGTTAGCCTCGTTTTCGATTTCTGAGCGCGACTTATGAATATTCTTTGAAAATGGAGTATTTTCCGCTAATCTTCGTACCACGTTAAATATTAATTACTAACAACGTGACAGTTTGCTTGATAGGCGTGCTAAAATTTCGTATGCTGATTATCATTTTACTCATCGATTGGATGTTTGATTTCAATGGAATCAATAATATTTTGCATATGAAACACAGAACCCAGCAATGCCACTGACAAAACTGACCAATCGCATTGAATAAACATCAACGTGAACGTACAAAGCAAGTTTTACTCCCTATAATGATATTGATAGCTACATAGTACAACAGTAGCAGAGTAGCCTTTCTGACTTATTCCATTCTTTAAACTTTCTTATACGTATTTAAAAACCCATCCGGTCAAATCGAAAAAAATATAATACATGCTTTTTGGGGGATAGAAAACGGGCTTTGACTGACAACATGTTGCTCCTGACTACAAATGCAAACATTCAATGTGACTGGCCAGTATTATCGGGGTATTGTTGTATTCCAAGTTTCATACGCAAATTAGTATTGATTTCATTGATCCAATCGATGAGTAAAATAATAACCAGCGCACAAAATTTTAGCACGCCCCAACAAGCAAACTGTCATGCCGTTTGTAAAATGATAATAAGGTAGACTCCTCGGACATACATATCTTTATTGTGCTAAGACCCGGTCATTCTCTTTCATAAAAGAACATAACACAAACCAGGCCGAATTTTGCCGCGGGTCTAAACAAATTTAGAGATAATGCAGTATTCCTTAAACTTAGAATATGCCGGAACTATTGAAACTATTCAAAATTAAGGCATTGTATTTATTCACTCATGTTTGAAAACTATCAAAATCGTTGTAGAGTATATATAGTTTGTCGTGGAAAAGGGGGCCCCTGCTAGCAGTTATGTCACGTCATTCTTTAATTTAAATTAAAACATTGCTGTGACGTCATGCCTTTGTTCTTGCAGTCTAAAAATTTACCTGTAGCCGTCCGATAATAATAATTATCAGTCTGATAATATATTATCGGACGGCAATGATAACAAAATCAGACGGTATTTAAAAAACAAAAAGAAGAGTGAAATAAAGATAAATATGTCCAAAACCAAAAAAAAAAAAAAAAAGTTAGGAAAAAAGTTCAGGGAAAGCAATCGCAAAGAAATCAAGTTCCAATCCATCAACAAATCGAGTTTAAACCTTCCTCAAAATTAATACTTCCCACCTTTTAAAAGTGTTTTGATACAGCACTTTGAGTAAGCGAATTTAATCCATTTCTGAGAAATAATCGGCAAGTCTATTAATTTTATAAGGATTGTTTCCAGGTGGCTGCACTTTTAAAAATCCCGAGAATTTCCATTATATAAACTAAAACTCCAGGATGAAAATCTTTTTATTCTCCATGGTGATGGTAATAATATCACCAAAAAATGAAATATGTATCAATTTCAATTTATGCACAAAATAAATAAAAATGTTCCAAAATAAAAAGGAAATCAAACAGTCTGATAATTTTGAACATATAGACTGTTTTTACAGTATTCGGTTAAAAAAACATATATCCATTACTTTTGATTTAAATGGCAATGTTTTAAGTAAGATATATGTATGTAAAATTGCCCTAACGGGCCTCAAACAGTGCTGATACAGTTTATTGACAGTGCTGTAGTATTACCAGAAGGAAGTACAGTGATGCCAAGGACGCGTATCCTTATAAAAGAAGAGGCCCATGGGCCACCTACATCACTCACCTGAGCACTTAAGATGCATAAGAGGTCCCGACCTACCTCTATAAAGGCGGAAGGGGGTGGTTATAATTTGAATTAACCTTAATCTACACTAACTACAAGGGTACTTGTATACATATTTCTTTGAGTTACTGTTGCTTTTTCCATATACGTTTGAACTTTCATCTTGACGTCACCCTACATCGGGGGGGGGGGGGGGGGGGGGGTGAAATATAAAATATCTACACTATCTGAGGATGCTTCCATATAAATATATCCAATCCCGGCTTTGTTGTTGTTGAAAAGTTTTTTCCTAATATATACTCCTATGTATAGTTTGATCGTCAATTTTGGTACCACCGGTACCCTACCCCCAGGTGTCAAGATTTGAACAAACATGAATCTGCACTTCTTGGGATGCTTCCATATAAATATGACCAATCATTGTCTTGCTGATCTTAAGAGGAGGATTTTTAAAGCTTTTCCCTATGTATTACTATGTAAAACTTTGATCGGGCATTGTGGTCCCACCTTATCCCCAGTGGCCATTATTTGAACAAACATGAATCTACACTACTTGACGATGCTTCCACATAAAATCTACACTATTCAAGGATGCATCCATTTAAGTTTCGTATATTATAGGGCTGGCCTTGTGGTTCTTGAGAAGAATTTTAAGGACTCTCTATACATTTATGAAAAGTGTTTTTGATTTTGAGAAAATTATACAGCGTAAAGGAGGACATTTTAAATCAACTAATTAAATTTTGATAAAACACGTTTTTGACTAAACACGAAAAATATTAATTTTTAAAAATCTGCTTCAGAAATTTATCACGATACATTGACTGTGACCTGTTTATTACGAAATAAAACTGATCATGACGGGTGTGTGTACTTGATCTCACTGCACTGAGAATTCAAACACTACGTCTATGACGTCAGACTGCAGGGTAAAGAGAAACAAATGTGTGGATTGGGCAACTTCACAATATGTAAATGATGGCAAGATCTTTAAAAATTTTATTAATAATAATTTCTAAAATTTAATGTTTAACAAACAATTTTAGAATTAAGAATAACATTACACAAGAACTGTTGATTTCAACAACGATTAACGTGTATATCATCACCGATTATGACGTGATATGTCTTTTTAGTCATGTGACATCTGTCCGTCACTCGTGAAATTTGTTAAATCAAGGATTTTTTGAGAAGTATATTTTGGATAAGTACTCATATAGTGTGACTCAAAATCACAGAAAAAATAGGGGGTCAGTGTGCATCTTACTGATCTACGGTACAATTAAGTTGACCTTTTTGCACTTAAACTTTACCTCTTTGGTAAATTACTTAAAGCTGAACACTACTCGTAAATAGGCATAGCCCGCCATATTTCCCGTTCTTCAACGCTCTACTTACAACCCGTATATAAGGAGCAGATCGCTTATCAGTTCAATGTATTTCACTGAAGAGATCCGACGAGTGTAGACGTACATCTTACACTGCATGCTACTCAATCTCAATGAAATTATCAAATTTTATTTATTTTTTCCATAACAGGACAGAAGTAGCATGAAAAATACAGGTCAATACATTATTTACAAACTGAAAATGCACATAAAAACATGAAATAAACGCAAAAAATCTAAGACCACGAAAGAAGTGCTACATGTCGGCCACGAGTTTCGAGTGTGCAATCGGGTGTAACGAAAGCGAACGGTTTATATACCCGTCTGACGGTGCCTATTTATGAGAAGTGTTCAGCTTTAAACCTTTATCATACTTAATCAGATGTAACCAGCATGGCAATAAATATAATTTTATTTTACATACAATAGTTTGAATATTATTTATCACTGAATAAATCTTGCAAATTAATGTTCGTAAATTATTGTGTGACCTTTTAAAAATCTAAAAAGGTAATAAAGCATTTTTATTAGTAAATCAAGCTTTTTACGACTTAGTGCTGATCAGTCACAAGTATCGAGTACTTTTAAATAATGAAAGAAAACGTTGGTGTCAGTATGTTAATTTTGAAATATTGGTCAAAATATGTGATTTTCAGGCGAAAAATGGTATAAATTTTATCTAGACTTATTGGACATATCTTTATATTTTGGCAAAGTTTGTTGAAGGAAGGTGTAAAACTTGTTCTAAAAATACAAATTAAGGCCTATATTTAATATTCCTAGCAATATCATAACGGAAAATATTCTCCGAGTTGAAGTATGTGAGACTAATGTTCAAAGATATTTAATTTAATAAATGTGCAGATTTGCAGAATTATCTGCTAAATATCCTTCCACCACAAGAAAAAGTCCCTCATAAATCTCGCTTCATTGTAGTTTTTTGAGTAGTTTTTTCGTTGAATGTTAAATCATTAACACTGTTGAATTTCAATATTATATAAAAATTGAGTTTTAATATTAAATAGTTTTGAAGCAAGAAGATATGCGTGAACTTTTCTAAAAAGCTGACAAGTGACATACCTTAAATATCACTTAGATCTTCAGTGACTGCGTATTTATCAAAAATGACGTCATTTTCTGGCTAGTCAATGCATTATGACGTCACGAAATGCGTCAATTTCCTCATATTCTGAAAAAGTGTACAAAACGGCCAATTTTTTAAGCTATTTTTTGATATTTCATATAGAGCGCAACCTCTTGCTTTGTGACAACGCACTTTGAAAAAAATTAGTGCGTTAAACTTTGATCAAAAAATTTTTTTTCAAAGTGCGTTAAATTTGGGACACACTCAACGCACTTTGAAAAAAAATTTCAAAGTGCGTAAAGGGTGTACATTAACATTTTAACCATGTGGACATTTAACGCACTTTGAAAAAAAAAATGTATAAAACAAAAATTCTAGACTTAGATTTTAGTAATTGAGAGAATCAGTTTGTAATAATTATATCTTTCGATAAACGTTTAATCTATTGATTAACCCTCATCGAGAACAAGGAGAAGATGAGTTTATAGAAGGTCTCTCAGACCAACTCTTTTTTACTTAGGTAGCAAATTTAAAGTGGAACACCCCCCCAGGTAAGTCCCAATTTTTAATTCCTATATTATGTATATCTTTGCAAAACATCTGTGTGACTAACCCCACCACCACCTCGGTACTGATGCCTATGCTACACCCAAATATATGTATTTGCATAACTTGTGTGACGTTGACAACTTTCAATAAATTTTAGTTTACATTAAATGCATGCAAACTGGAAAAATTAAGTACAGTAAAACATTTGAGAGAGAAAGAATTTTCAAAGTATGGAGAAATCAAAATCACTCATTTCACATCCTGAAGTGACCTTATCACCGAAAAGTTATCCAACAGGTTCAATTATTTATCATACCTAAGATTTTCAAGAATATTGACCAAGCCATACACAATTTTTTTCAAAGTGCGTTAATATGGTCCATATCAACGCACTTTGAATGAAATTTTATTTTTTTCAAAGTGCGTTGATTTGGTTCCAAAATTAACGCACTTTGAAAATTTTTTTTAAAGTGCGTAATTTTTCAAAGTGCGTTGTAACACACTTTCAAAAAATTACGCACTTTGAAAAATTTTTTCAAAGTGTGTTAAAATTGGGACAAAATCAACGCACTTTGAAATTTTTTTCAAAGTGCGTTAATTTGGGACATACTCAACGCACTTTGAAATTTTTTTTCAAAGTGCGTTAAGAGTGTATATAAACTCTCTTACCATGTGGAGATTTAACACACTTTGAAAAAAAAATATGTATAAAACAAAAATTAAAGACTTAGATTTTAGTAATTGAGAGCATCAATTTGTAATAATTATATTTTTCGAAAACCGTTTTAATTTACATGTATTGATTTACTTTCATTGAAAACAAGAAGATGAGTATATAGAAGATCTCTCCGTCAAACTCTTTTTTCTTATACTTAGCCGCCGGTAGCAAATTGAAAGTGTCCTCCCACGGTAAGCCCCATTTTTTTATGTCATTATGTACATCTCTGCAAAACTTTTGTGTGTAGACCCCCCCTCCATGCTACCGATGCCTATGCTACACCCAGATAAATGTGTTTGCATAAGTGGTATGACGATGGAAACTTTCAATAAATTTTAGTTTACATTAAATGCATGCCATGCAAACTGGAAAAAATAAAGTACAGTAACACATTTAAAAGAGAAAGAATTTTCAAAGTATAGAAAAATCAAAATCATTCCCCCTTCACGTCCGAACGTGACCTTATTACCGAAAAGTTATCCATCAGGTTCAATCATTTATCACACCTAAGATTTTCAAGAATAATGACCAAGACATACACATTTTTTTTTCAAAGTGGTCAATATCAACGCACTTTGAAAATAAATTTTATTTCTTTCAAAGTGCGTTGATTTGGTCCCAAATTTAACGCACTTTGAAAAAGTTTTTCAAAGTGCGTAATTTTTCAAAGTGCGTTGTAACACTGGGACTTCACATCCCGGGAAAATAAAATTAATGTGTCATCTCTCGTGAGAGATGACAATTAATCTCAATT